>NW_028166490.1:0-9000 GCF_964263955.1 Coregonus lavaretus | reverse complement strand
CAGACTGGAGATGGGTTCACTACCCCCCAAACAGACTGGAGATGGGTTCACTATCCCCCAAACAGACTGGAGATGGGTTCACTACCCCCCCCCAAACAGACTGGAGATGGTTCACTACCCCCCCAAACAGACTGGAGATGGGTTCACTACCCCCCCCAAACAGACTGGAGATGGGTTCACTACCCCCCCAAACAGACTGGAGATGGGTTCACTACCCCCCCAAACAGACTGGAGATGGTTCACTACCCCCCCAAACAGACTGGAGATGGGTTCACTACCCCCCCAAACAGACTGGAGATGGGTTCACTACCCCCCAAACAGACTGGAGATGGGTTTACTACCTCCCCAAACAGACTGGAGATGGGTTCACTACCCCCCAAACAGACTGGAGATGGGTTCACTACCCCCCCAAACAGACTGGAGATGGGTTCACTACCCCCCCAAACAGACTGGAGATGGGTTCACTACCCCCCCCAAACAGACTGGAGATGGGTTCACTACCCCCCAAACAGACTGGAGATGGGTTCACTACCCCCCAAACAGACTGGAGATGGTTCACTACCCCCCCCAAACAGACTGGAGATGGGTTCACTACCCCCCCAAACAGACTGGAGATGGGTTCACTACCCCCCCAAACAGACTGGAGATGGGTTCACTACCCCCCAAACAGACTGGAGATGGGTTCACTACCCCCCCAAACAGACTGGAGATGGGTTCACTACCCCCCAAACAGACTGGAGATGGGTTCACTACCCCCCCCCCCCCCCAAACAGACTGGAGATGGGTTCACTACCCCCCCAAACAGACTGGAGATGGGTTCACTACCCCCCAAACAGACTGGAGATGGGTTCACTACCCCCCCCAAACAGACTGGAGATGGGTTCACTACCCCCCCAAACAGACTGGAGATGGGTTCACTACCCCCCCCAAACAGACTGGAGATGGGTTCACTACCCCCCAAACAGACTGGAGATGGGTTCACTACCCCCCCAAACAGACTGGAGATGGTTCACTACCCCCCCAAACAGACTGGAGATGGGTTCACTACCCCCCCAAACAGACTGGAGATGGGTTCACTACCCCCCCCAAACAGACTGGAGATGGGTTCACTACCCCCCAAACAGACTGGAGATGGGTTCACTACCCCCCAAACAGACTGGAGATGGGTTCACTACCCCCCAAACAGACTGGAGATGGGTTCACTACCCCCCCAAACAGACTGGAGATGGGTTCACTACCCCCCCCAAACAGACTGGAGATGGTTCACTACCCCCCCCCAAACAGACTGGAGATGGTTCACTACCCCCCCCAAACAGACTGGAGATGGGTTCACTACCCCCCCAAACAGACTGGAGATGGGTTCACTACCCCCCAAACAGACTGGAGATGGGTTCACTACCCCCCCAAACAGACTGGAGATGGGTTCACTACCCCCCCAAACAGACTGGAGATGGGTTCACTACCCCCCCAAACAGACTGGAGATGGGTTCACTACCCCCCCCAACAGACTGGAGATGGGTTCACTACCCCCCCAAACAGACTGGAGATGGGTTCACTACCCCCCAAACAGACTGGAGATGGGTTCACTACCCCCCAAACAGACTGGAGATGGGTTCACTACCCCCCAAACAGACTGGAGATGGGTTCACTACCCCCCAAACAGACTGGAGATGGGTTCACTACCCCCCCAAACAGACTGGAGATGGTTCACTACCCCCCCCCAAACAGACTGGAGATGGGTTCACTACCCCCCCCAAACAGACTGGAGATGGTTCACTACCCCCCAAACAGACTGGAGATGGGTTCACTACCCCCCAAACAGACTGGAGATGGGTTCACTACCCCCCCCAAACAGACTGGAGATGGTTCACTACCCCCCCCCAAACAGACTGGAGATGGTTCACTACCCCCCCAAACAGACTGGAGATGGGTTCACTACCCCCCAAACAGACTGGAGATGGGTTCACTACCCCCCCCCCCCAAACAGACTGGAGATGGGTTCACTACCCCCCCCAAACAGACTGGAGATGGGTTCACTACCCCCCAAACAGACTGGAGATGGGTTCACTACCCCCCCAAACAGACTGGAGATGGGTTCACTACCCCCCAACCAGACTGGAGATGGTTCACTACCCCCCCAAACACAGACTGGAGATGGGTTCACTACCCCCCCCAAACAGACTGGAGATGGGTTCACTACCCCCCCAAACAGACTGGAGATGGGTTCACTACCCCCCCAAACAGACTGGAGATGGGTTCACTACCCCCCAAACAGACTGGAGATGGGTTCACTACCCCCCCCAAACAGACTGGAGATGGGTTCACTACCCCCCCCAAACAGACTGGAGATGGGTTCACTACCCCCCCAAACAGACTGGAGATGGGTTCACTACCCCCCCAAACAGACTGGAGATGGGTTCACTACCCCCCCAAACAGACTGGAGATGGGTTCACTACCCCCCCAAACAGACTGGAGATGGGTTCACTACCCCCCCCAAACAGACTGGAGATGGGTTCACTACCCCCCAAACAGACTGGAGATGGGTTCACTACCCCCCCAAACAGACTGGAGATGGGTTCACTACCCCCCCCAAACAGACTGGAGATGGGTTCACTACCCCCCCCAAACAGACTGGAGATGGGTTCACTACCCCCCAAACAGACTGGAGATGGGTTCACTACCCCCCCCAAACAGACTGGAGATGGGTTCACTACCCCCCCAAACAGACTGGAGATGGGTTCACTACCCCCCCCAAACAGACTGGAGATGGGTTCACTACCCCCCCAAACAGACTGGAGATGGGTTCACTACCCCCCCAAACAGACTGGAGATGGGTTCACTACCCCCCCCCAAACAGACTGGAGATGGTTCACTACCCCCCCCCAAACAGACTGGAGATGGTTCACTACCCCCCCCCAAACAGACTGGAGATGGGTTCACTACCCCCCCCCAAACAGACTGGAGATGGTTCACTACCCCCCCCAAACAGACTGGAGATGGGTTCACTACCCCCCCCAAACAGACTGGAGATGGGTTCACTACCCCCCCCAAACAGACTGGAGATGGGTTCACTACCCCCCCCCCAAACAGACTGGAGATGGGTTCACTACCCCCCCCAAACAGACTGGAGATGGGTTCACTACCCCCCCAAACAGACTGGAGATGGGTTCACTACCCCCCCAAACAGACTGGAGATGGGTTCACTACCCCCCCAAACAGACTGGAGATGGGTTCACTACCCCCCCCAAACAGACTGGAGATGGGTTCACTACCCCCCCCAAACAGACTGGAGATGGTTCACTACCCCCCCCAAACAGACTGGAGATGGGTTCACTACCCCCCCAAACAGACTGGAGATGGGTTCACTACCCCCCCAAACAGACTGGAGATGGGTTCACTACCCCCCCCAAACAGACTGGAGATGGGTTCACTACCCCCCCATACAGACTGGAGATGGTTCACTACCCCCCCCCAAACAGACTGGAGATGGGTTCACTACCCCCCCAAACAGACTGGAGATGGGTTCACTACCCCCCCAAACAGACTGGAGATGGGTTCACTACCCCCCCAAACAGACTGGAGATGGGTTCACTACCCCCCCAAACAGACTGGAGATGGGTTCACTACCCCCCCAAACAGACTGGAGATGGTTCACTACCCCCCCCCAAACAGACTGGAGATGGGTTCACTACCCCCCCAAACAGACTGGAGATGGGTTCACTACCCCCCCCAAACAGACTGGAGATGGGTTCACTACCCCCCCAAACAGACTGGAGATGGGTTCACTACCCCCCCCAAACAGACTGGAGATGGGTTCACTACCCCCCCCAAACAGACTGGAGATGGGTTCACTACCCCCCCCAAACAGACTGGAGATGGGTTCACTACCCCCCCCAAACAGACTGGAGATGGGTTCACTACCCCCCAAACAGACTGGAGATGGTTCACTACCCCCCCCCCCCAAACAGACTGGAGATGGGTTCACTACCCCCCCAAACAGACTGGAGATGGGTTCACTACCCCCCAAACAGACTGGAGATGGGTTCACTACCCCCCCCAAACAGACTGGAGATGGGTTCACTACCCCCCCAAACAGACTGGAGATGGGTTCACTACCCCCCCAAACAGACTGGAGATGGTTCACTACCCCCCCCCCAAACAGACTGGAGATGGGTTCACTACCCCCCCAAACAGACTGGAGATGGGTTCACTACCCCCCCAAACAGACTGGAGATGGTTTCACTACCCCCCCAAACAGACTGGAGATGGGTTCACTACCCCCCCAAACAGACTGGAGATGGGTTCACTACCCCCCAAACAGACTGGAGATGGGTTCACTACCCCCCCAAACAGACTGGAGATGGGTTCACTACCCCCCCCAAACAGACTGGAGATGGGTTCACTACCCCCCAAACAGACTGGAGATGGGTTCACTACCCCCCCCAAACAGACTGGAGATGGGTTCACTACCCCCCCAAACAGACTGGAGATGGGTTCACTACCCCCCAAACAGACTGGAGATGGGTTCACTACCCCCCCCAAACAGACTGGAGATGGGTTCACTACCCCCCAAACAGACTGGAGATGGGTTCACTACCCCCCCCCAAACAGACTGGAGATGGGTTCACTACCCCCCAAACAGACTGGAGATGGGTTCACTACCCCCCCCAAACAGACTGGAGATGGGTTCACTACCCCCCCCAAACAGACTGGAGATGGGTTCACTACCCCCCCCAAACAGACTGGAGATGGGTTCACTATCCCCCCAAACAGACTGGAGATGGGTTCACTACCCCCCCAAACAGACTGGAGATGGGTTCACTACCCCCCCAAACAGACTGGAGATGGGTTCACTACCCCCCCCAAACAGACTGGAGTTGGGTTCACTACCCCCCCAAACAGACTGGAGATGGTTCACTACCCCCCCCAAACAGACTGGAGATGGGTTCACTACCCCCCCCAAACAGGCTGGAGATGGGTTCACTACCCCCCCCAAACAGACTGGAGATGGTTCACTACCCCCCCCCCAAACAGACTGGAGATGGTTCACTACCCCCCCCCAAACAGACTGGAGATGGGTTCACTACCCCCCCCAAACAGACTGGAGATGGTTCACTACCCCCCCCCAAACAGACTGGAGATGGTTCACTACCCCCCCCCAAACAGACTGGAGATGGGTTCACTACCCCCCCAAACAGACTGGAGATGGTTCACTACCCCCCCCAAACAGACTGGAGATGGGTTCACTACCCCCCAAACAGACTGGAGATGGGTTCACTACCCCCCCAAACAGACTGGAGATGGGTTCACTACCCCCCCAAACAGACTGGAGATGGGTTCACTACCCCCCCATACAGACTGGAGATGGTTCACTACCCCCCCAAACAGACTGGAGATGGGTTCACTACCCCCCAAACAGACTGGAGATGGTTCACTACCCCCCCAAACAGACTGGAGATGGGTTCACTACCCCCCCAAACAGACTGGAGATGGGTTCACTACCCCCCCATACAGACTGGAGATGGTTCACTACCCCCCCCCAAACAGACTGGAGATGGGTTCACTACCCCCCCAAACAGACTGGAGATGGGTTCACTACCCCCCCAAACAGACTGGAGATGGGTTCACTACCCCCCAAACAGACTGGAGATGGGTTCACTACCCCCCCAAACAGACTGGAGATGGGTTCACTACCCCCCCAAACAGACTGGAGATGGTTCACTACCCCCCCCCAAACAGACTGGAGATGGGTTCACTACCCCCCCCAAACAGACTGGAGATGGGTTCACTACCCCCCCCAAACAGACTGGAGATGGGTTCACTACCCCCCAAACAGACTGGAGATGGGTTCACTACCCCCCCCAAACAGACTGGAGATGGGTTACCCCCCCCAAACAGACTGGAGATGGGTTCACTACCCCCCCCAAACAGACTGGAGATGGGTTCACTACCCCCCCCAAACAGACTGGAGATGGGTTCACTACCCCCCAAACAGACTGGAGATGGTTCACTACCCCCCCCCCCAAACAGACTGGAGATGGGTTCACTACCCCCCAAACAGACTGGAGATGGGTTCACTACCCCCCAAACAGACTGGAGATGGGTTCACTACCCCCCCCAAACAGAGAGGAGATGGGTTCACTACCCCCCCAAACAGACTGGAGATGGGTTCACTACCCCCCCAAACAGACTGGAGATGGTTCACTACCCCTCCCCCAAACAGACTGGAGATGGGTTCACTACCCCCCCAAACAGACTGGAGATGGGTTCACTACCCCCCCAAACAGACTGGAGATGGTTCACTACCCCCCCAAACAGACTGGAGATGGGTTCACTACCCCCCAAACAGACTGGAGATGGTTCACTACCCCCCCAAACAGACTGGAGATGGTTCACTACCCCCCCAAACAGACTGGAGATGGGTTCACTACTCCCCCAAACAGACTGGAGATGGTTCACTACCCCCCCCAAACAGACTGGAGATGGGTTCACTACCCCCCCAAACAGACTGGAGATGGGTTCACTACCCCCCCAAACAGACTGGAGATGGGTTCACTACCCCCCAAACAGACTGGAGATGGTTCACTACCCCCCCCCCAAACAGACTGGAGATGGGTTCACTACCCCCCCAAACAGACTGGAGATGGGTTCACTATCCCCCCAAACAGACTGGAGATGGGTTCACTATCCCCAAACAGACTGGAGATTGGTTCACTACCCCCCCAAACAGACTGGAGATGGTTCACTACCCCCCCAAACAGACTGGAGATGGGTTCACTACCCCCCAAACAGACTGGAGATGGGTTCACTACCCCCCCAAACAGACTGGAGATGGGTTCACTACCCCCCCCAAACAGACTGGAGATGGTTCACTACCCCCCCCCAAACAGACTGGAGATGGGTTCACTACCCCCCCCAAACAGACTGGAGATGGGTTCACTACCCCCCCCAAACAGACTGGAGATGGTTCACTACCCCCCCAAACAGACTGAGATGGTTCACTACCCCCCCCAAACAGACTGGAGATGGGTTCACTACCCCCCCCCAAACAGACTGGAGATGGGTTCACTACCCCCCAAACAGACTGGAGATGGGTTCACTACCCCCCCCAAACAGACTGGAGATGGGTTCACTATCCCCCAAACAGACTGGAGATGGGTTCACTACCCCCCCAAACAGACTGGAGATGTGTTCACTACCCCCCAAACAGACTGGAGATGGGTTCACTATCCCCCCAAACAGACTGGAGATGGGTTCACTACCCCCCAAACAGACTGGAGATGGGTTCACTACCCCCCAAACAGACTGGAGATGGGTTCACTACCCCCCCAAACAGACTGGAGATGGGTTCACTACCCCCAAACAGACTGGAGATGGGTTCACTACACCCAAACAGACTGGAGATGGGTTCACTACACCCAAACAGACTGGAGATGGGTTCACTACCCCCCCAAACAGACTGGAGATGGGTTCACTACCCCCCCCAAACAGACTGGAGATGGGTTCACTACCCCCCAAACAGACTGGAGATGGGTTCACTACCCCCCCAAACAGACTGGAGATGGGTTCACTACCCCCCCAAACAGACTGGAGATGGGTTCACTATCCCCCCAAACAGACTGGAGATGGGTTCACTACCCCCCAAACAGACTGGAGATGGGTTCACTATCCCCCAAACAGACTGGAGATGGGTTCACTACCCCCCCAAACAGACTGGAGATGGGTTCACTACCCCCCAGGTATTTACTATAATGACGTTATATCTGTAAGGTTCAGTATGGTTACTGAGGAACACTCTGAGATCCCTCTCTCTCCCTGACCTCCTATCAACACAGAGAGAATGGAGCGATGGAGGCTGGTGTAGTTACATGGTTTAGTTATACTTCGCTGAAAGGTACAGTAACTCTCCTGAGTTGTTTCCCTGCTGACTGCCTCTCAGATGACACCCTGGTTACCGATACACCAAGTCTGGAACCAACAGGACCCTGAACAGCTTCTACCCCCAAGCCATCAGACTGCTACATAGTTAGTCCGGGTAGCTATTGGTTAACTATTTAACTATCTGCATTAGTGCTGAATGATTAACCGAAATGTAGGTTATTTGGGGGGTTTTCAACAACTAATTGACTGATGTCGGTTCAATTATTTGAATTCCATATAAATTTAAGAAATCTTTGAGCTCGATGTGCAGTTTCTGTAGAGATAAATCAGATCAAGCCTGAACTGTGCGATTTAGTAGGGAGTTGTAGTTTCCAACAGGCCAATATTCTACATAGTTTAGTGCTGAAAATATGGTAATTAACTACAATGACCATAATCCATTGCGACATGATTATTCTTTAAATAATCTAACCGAAACCGAACCGACCTCAAAAAGCACTAATCTGCATTGACCCTTTTAGCACTAACTCGTTTGACTCATCACATAGGCTGCTGTTACTGTCTATTATATATCCTGTTGCCTAGTCACTTTATTCCTAGTTATATGTACACTACCAGTCAAATGTTTGGACACACCTACTAATTTTCTTTATTTTTACTATTTTCTACATTGTACAATAATAGTGAAGAAATCAAAACTATTAAATAACACATATGGAATCATGTAGTAACCAAAATAGTGTTAAACAAATCAAAATATATTTTATATTTGAGATTCTTCAAATAGCTCCCCTTTGCCTTGATCACAGCTTTGCACACTCTTGGCATTCTCTCAACCAGCTTCACCTGGAATGCTTTTCCAACAGTCTTGAAGGAGTTCCCACATATGCTGAGAACTTGTTGGCTGCTTTTCCTTCACTCTGTGGTCCGAGTCATCCCAAACCATCTCAATTGGGTTGAGGTCAGGGGATTGTGGAGGCCAGGTCATCTGATGCAGCACTCCATCACTCTCCTTCATGGTCAAATTGCCCTTACACAGCCTGGAGGTGTGTTGGGTCATTGTCCTGTTGAAAAACAACTGATAGTCCCACTAAGCCTAAACCAGATGTGTCTGTTAC
>NW_028166491.1:0-40298 GCF_964263955.1 Coregonus lavaretus | reverse complement strand
GGATGAGAAAGTGTGTGTGTGTGAGAGAGAGAGAAAGTGTGTGTGTGTGTGTGTGTGTGTGTGTGTGTGCATGCACATGTACAGTGGTATACGACGGCCTTCACAAGGACCGGGACCACTGAGAGAACTCTGTGCCAACAACAACAGCACAGGCCCTGGTAGAGGGCCATACCCCTACAGGGGGTTTATGGGATAGGGTTTAGGAGCACTGGAGGACCGGAGGGGTTGACATGACATCAGTCACGGACACCCACAGGAATGAGTCCCCTCAAACCACACAGTAGGACTACAGGGTCCCCACAATCCTCGTGACCACCACCACTGTCAGCTATATGCCTTGCTAGTACACAGAAACTCTCCTTTTAGACTCTGCACTACCTCAGTCAAACAAATCACACTGTTAGTCCAGCGCTTTACATTGAGGTAGAACAGCATACCAGAGATTTATAGGGTACATTAAGAGCCAAACGGGAACACCCTGGTACTTCTAGTGAATTAGGGTGTTTGAGTTTCTGTTTGGGGCTGTTACAGAGAGGTCCCTGGATCCTGTTTCCCAGTTTCCCCCTTCCCCTCTCGGAGGGGACAAGTGTGCTTTTTCCATTTGAGACTTTTAGTCCCTGACCATTTAATTCCAGTTGCTTGGTTTGCTGGTTTCTTCTTGTGTAACTTCACGTTATTTGATTGTTACGTTGGCCGGTGGCTGGTTACACTACGCAGACGTACGTTGGTGATTGTTTTATTAGTGTTGTAAAATATAACAAGTATAAATGGGTTTTTTGGCAATGTGGACCTCCAGTAGAGCACTCACTGTAATACTGGATCTCATATGATCAGTGATTTGTTGTGTGACCGGGTCATGCCCATATTTGACCACAAGTATGATATGGTAATTTATCAGGCGCTTTTATCCATAGTGACATCCAGCCAAGGCATTCCATTTATATGGCCCATGCAGGAATCAAACACACTAATCCGATGTTAAAAAGCATCACGTTTCAACTTCCAACTAACTGAGGCATTGGAACCTCTGCTACCAGAGTGGCCCAGTCTATCCTTTGTCTTGTCTCATCCCCCCCTCCCTCCCTCCCCCCCTCCCCCCCTCCCTCCCTCCCTCCCTCCCCCCCCCCCCCCCCCCCCCTTCTCTCCTCTACTGTACATCTGGCCTGCTTTCCGTCAGTCTCAGGGACGTCTATCGACAGGGCCGTACTTCCTAGATATATCTAGGGGATTAAGTTGCAAATTTAAGCAACGGAGAAAATCAATTGTTTCCTCTTTTAATTCAGGAGAAAGCCTGTCTGTTGCAGGGAAAACAGGGGGAGATGGGGCTGTTTAGATTCTGTCCATCCAGGAGAGGAGGAGAGGAGGAGAGGGGGGAAGACGACTCCTTTGAAATCTCTCAATCAAACGGGTGAAGTGAAAAACAGGAGGCTCCTCTTGCCAGTAATAGAGGAAGGAGAGGAGAGGAAGTTCTTTGTCCAGCCTCCTCTCCTCTTATCCAGTGTCTGGAATAAACAAAGAAATAATATCACTTTGACTAAATTGACACCAGTATGTCACAGATTACTTCTGAGATACTTATCAGAAAGAAAAAGCAATGGCCATTTGCGCTACACCACCCTGTACATCGTTGGCCCTATAGAAAGCCTAGTAGTCAGCACAGTGCAGTGTTGAGCAAGGCGGGCTGTGACTTCTTAAGTTAAGTACTACCTGTGCCCCGAGCCAATGAAAACAGATATCAGCCTAAACAGATGGATCATGTCATTCTTGTCAATGCCCTCTCTCTCTGTCTCTCTCTCTCTCGCTCTCCCTGTCTCTCGCTCTCTCTTTCTCTCGCTCTCTGTCCAATGTCGGGGAGTCGCATACACTTTCGCACCACACATGCCTTGTAAATCCATCCTCTTTCCCACCAAAAGTGTTTGGAGTTTGCACCCTCCACCATCTTTTCTTTTTTCTAAACGTGTGTCTCTGCTGTCTGTCCAATTGTAATGGGGTCTAAAAAAATAAGGAGCACAAATGTCCATTTTATTTGTTTAAACTCTTGCCACTGGAGAGTATGTGCTGCAACCCCATTAAGTCTTGGAGAGAGGGAACGAGTACAAGAACAAGTCACATCCCCCTGGGCTGGCTCTGTAATGGCAGGCTCCCATGATGCTTTGCAGCCTTTGTGGTTCCGCCACACGTAGGGAGGGAGCGATAGAGAGGGAAACATTGTGCCTGTTGGAACACAGCAGAGTCGTGTTGGAACAAATAGGACCAGACCAGACCAGACTCCCATGTAGCTGCCTCTCTCTCTAGGACAGCCACCACACGTTCTGTTCCAATGTGAGCCAGAAAGAGTCAGCACTGTCGTCATCTCAACGTCATCCTCTAAACGTTACAACAACGTGTCCTGCTCCGACCTTACCCCTGTTTTCTAGTGAGCTGCGTCAAATAAGATCAGAAAGAGAGCTGGACTGGCTTGCAGTGGCCCTCATCGACAAGGCAGTGGAAGGGTTAAGTCCTGTAGAGTTCTCTGGTGTTTTGTGTCCCGTCACCTTTTAACAACACAGGCCCGTTCATCCCCAGGTTACAGTCTCTCATTGGGTTCCATGTTGACTTAACTGAATTAGAATTATATTAATGATCTGCTCAATATCTAATTCATTAAAGTGGCTGTTTGTTTTGTTTGCTGCCTTTTCTCTACTGAGGAGAATCTAAAGAGCAGGCCAGGGGAGGAAGGGGACAGGGAAGTATGGAGATGAAGGAGAAACGGTTGTGGTGATGGGTGACACGCCCACACACACACACACACACACACACACACACACACACACACGCATACATACACATACACACACAGTCATACAAGAGCTTCCCCTTTTTCCAGCAGTCTCTCTGTCTGTCTCCAGCTCCCTGTGTGTCTCCAAGTGACTGAGACGGGTCTCCGGTCGATCCTGACCCTCCTCCTTGGGGGCAGAGACAGGCAGACAGAGAGTTTTACACAGAGTGGCTGACTGCTGGGGGACTGACTGACTGCAGCTGTAATTGGCCATGCAGTTCTCTCCTCCTCATTAGAGGCAGGCCAAGAGGCAGGGTTAACAATCGCTTTGGGGCGCGCAGCCAGGGCTCTCTCTCCCTCTCTCTCTTTTTCTCGTTCCCTCGTTCTCTGAGCGTCTAGCATGTTCAGGCCTTAGTGGAGCATAAAAAATGTCGCCCGTGGCCGCCTTCTTTTCTGTGTCTCTCTCCTCTTTCTCTCTCTCCGTCTCTCTCTCCTTCTCTCTCTCCTTCTCTCATGCCAGTGTAAGTACATGTATAAACACATTCACACCCACCTAGAGACACTACAACACTTATCCAAGCACAGTTCACCTCTGTAGTCTGCATCTCTTTAAAGTAAAGTAACATATAACCAAACAACACAACATCATACATACGGCAAGGGAGATACATGAGAGAGAGAGAGGAGGGGGGGGGGGGGGGGGGAGAGAGAGAGAGAGCGAGAGAGAGAGAAGGGGAGAGCGAGAGAGAGACTGCTCTGGGATGCGGATCAGATAGATGGAGGGGTTTGTGTCTCCCCCTCTCCCTCTCTCCCGGGCTGGGTTGTGTGGATGTGGAGAGATGTGTCAGGTGCCTCAGCGCAGCACGGGGAAGGCGGCTGTGTAGTTGTTACACCGAGGGCAGCGCCACAGTCCGAAAGTATTGATTTCCCTGCTTGTCGAGGAGGCAAGAGAACTGTCATGTGGAGAGCACTGACCTTGGTACAACCAAGACAACTATTCCCCTGGTCCCCACGGCAGAGGAGAGGAGAGGAGAGGAGAGGAGAGGAGAGGAGAGGAGAGGAGAGGAGAGGAGAGGAGAGGAGAGGAGAGGAGAGGAGAGGAGGGGAGGGGAGGGGAGAGGAGGGGAGAGGAGAGGAGAGGAGGGAAGGGGAGAGGAGACCGCAGCAGCACAGAGCACATACACAGCACCAGGCATCAACAACAACAACAACTAGCTACTAGCTACCCCGACAACAGAGAGAGAGAGAGAGAGAGAGAGAGAGAGAGAGAGAGCGAGAGAGAGAGAGAGAGAGAGAGAGAGAGAGAGAGAGAGAGAGAGAGAGAGAGAGAGAGGCGACAGGGGGATTGAGGTTGGGGGATATACTGAGGAAGAGAAGAGGTGGAGGGGAGGGGGGATGGAGAGAAGGTAGAGTGAGGCTAGCTGTTCTGTGAGATATACAGAAAAAGTAGAGGGAGGGAGGGATGAGAGAGGAGGAGAGCTAACAGCCAAACCCCCAGCGGTCCCCCAGAGTTGTCAGTGGGCAGCCCGGTGTCTGGTTATCACACTGTTTGAAATGACAATAGCTTGACTTGTATTTTCCTCCCGAGACCTCAGCAGATCTATAAGACCAGGAGAGGCAGGGAGGCAGGGAGGGAGGGAGGGAGGGAGGGATGGAGGGAGGGAGGGAGAGTAAAGAAGTAGAGGCTGGCTACAGGGGAAAGGGAGAGCGAGCTGAAAACAGAGAAAGGGTGAGAGAGTGAGAGAGGAGAAGAAAGAGGGAGAGAACAAGAGAGAATGAAATAGAAAAAAAGAGAAATTACTCCTCTGTTTTAACCTCCCATCAGTGTGAAGACAAGACAAGACATATCCCTGGAAGCAGCTACAGCTCAGAGATCACTTCACTGTTTTAATGTCTTGTAGCTCCACCAGGATTAGACAACACAAAGCCCTGCTGTCACCTGCAGGCACGGAACACAGCAGCTAGGGTGTGTGTGTGTGTGTGTGTGTGTGTAGCTAGGACCCCATCCCAGCAGTCACTGAGGAGACACAGAGACACTACAGGCCTACAAAGAGCTTCCCTTAGGTTAGATCACTGGTTGACAGACCCTTAAGAGACCTGGCTTGCCTTTAGTCGCACTGCTCTCGGCTCAGCTCTCTCAGATCACGGTCTCTTGCTAACAAGCAGTGGAAAACTGGCCTTTTGAAGTGTGGAGAGTTAAAGGGGATGTATTCATAAAGCCCCTGTAGATGATTTATTGTACTGTAAGTTAATTGAATTAGCTTTCGGATTAGCATTACGGTTTGTAACCACAGCTATACTAAGTAAGTTCAAGTGGGCTATAAGCGGATGGAAAAGCCAGTGTTGATTTTGGTTTCTTATTTTACACCCACTCGACATACAGTACATTATTTCCCTTTAGCCTCGGTTAGCCCAGATTTAGTAGCGCCGCCGCTAACGCTAACCTACTGGGGGGTGTAAGTGGTCATTCACCTCATAAATAGCCTGGCAAAACATCACGGCAATCCACCTGCATTAGCCTAGCGACATAGCACACTCCGGCTAGACAATTATGGATGAACCAGGGACCAGAAATAGTGGGAAAAAGCGGGAGCATTAGAAGGATAACGAAGGATGATAAGAGATTGTTCTACTGGAAGAGAGGGGAAAACTACCTTTCTTACCTCCCTCTTCTCTCTCGTTTCCTCCTTTCAGGATCCCACAGAGTGAAATGGTGCTAAGCTAAGCGCTAAGCACTAAACTCACCCATAGATGTCTTTGCGTTTGGTTAGTTGTTAGTCTTGGTGCTGATTTGGTCTCTATTGTTTTTGCTTTGGTCGAAGCTAATTGCTAATTGGAGTTATCTCTCATTAGCGCTATGTATTAAGTCTCATTAGCGCTGTGTGTTAAGTCCAAGGGCTCTGCTGGCATTATCTCCTTCACATTCTCGAAATATGTCCCTCTCACTGCTAAAACCACCTGTCTTTGAACAAGATTAATAATATACACTCTCCCTCAGATTCGCACGCACACACACAGACACTGAAAAACACCAATGTAATGAATCTGTTTCATCTGGTTTCGGCTCACACACTCGTTGTCGGTACCATCCGCAATCCTTCTCACTATGCTCTGTGAACTCAATTTCTAAAGCTACAGCTTCTCTACTTTGAAGAAGTCTACTAACTAATCAATGGAGCAACTCTCATATTGGCTCCTTATCAAGTTAAATTCAAGTAAATGCACTATTTCATGATAAACAAAGTCGAGTAGAAACCATACCATGATATACTTTGGCATTTGACATGCCTAGAGGTCTGCGGTCAGTAAAGTGTTAAAAGTGGGTGGGGCACTCTTTAGGATTTAATCTACTTCCTCTTACTGATAGTTGACTTCCTGTGGGATCAAATTAGGGGTTGTGCGATTTGTACCACAACACGCTCCGAGAGCCGTGCACGTTTAAAAAAAAGGCATTGTACATTTAAATGTTTAATGCATAAACTATATGAGAATATCTATAGATATATTAGTATCTATTATTGATGCGTTATATTATGTCATACAATTTCCGCAATTAAGACTGGTCTCCGCGTACAGTATGTCTGTTTCCATCTATATTAGTCTCATGTTATAATGATTATAGGCTACTTGAGGTAACGACAGATGGATGTAGAAGAGTCCACTTCACCCTCCCAGTGCCCCTCCCTTTGGGAGTATTGCCCTGTTGGTCTCAGTGTTGACGGGGAGCATGCCAGCCATGTCCGAGGGGCCTACTCTGGGCCTCGTCCAGGATCTCTGTGTGCCAGGGGGACAGTGCCAAGGGAATGCCCTGATGACAACATGATTAACTCAGGGACAGGTGACCAGAGCGGTCCGGTCCATTCCAGTCATACCAGCACCAGTACAGCTATATTATCACGTCAGTCTAAATCCATGGTGCCACTGTCCTATCTCTAAACTCTCCCATAAACCTTTACATAAACCTAGGGGGAAAACAACTAAATACTGTGACTCTCATAAGGAAATACTGTAGATATGGTAAAGGGGGGGGGGGGGTAGAAGAAGTGGTAGAAGAAGAAGACATGGTGTTTTCTTTCTCTCTGTCTGTCTCTCTCTCTCTCTCTCTCTGTCTCTGTCTCTGTCTCTGTCTCTGTCTCTGTCTCTCTCTCTCTCTCTCTCTCTCTGTCTCTCTCTCTCTCTCTCTCTCTCTGTCTCTGTCTCTGTCTCTCTCTCTCTCTCTCTCTCTCTCTCTCTCTCTCTCTCTCTCTCTCTCTCTCTCTCTCTCTCTCTCTCTCTCTCTCTCTCTCTGTCTCTGTCTCTCTGTGTTTTGAGTGTGTGAGTGTGATGCTCTTCTGTTGATCCATAGAGTGTGTCTTATCTAGCGTCTCCTTGAGGTGCTGAGGTCATCATTGTCACCAGGTTGCTATCAACGGACCAGATTAGAGGCAGCACGGGCTTTAAAGACACAGTCACTACCCCGACACACACACATACGCACGCACAGACACAGACACACACACAAATGCTATTGCTTGTGCGCACAATAAACTCTAATTGATCATAGTACTTTGCTTGATAATGTGGGCTAAAACATGTCAGCTCCAGTAACAATAATCCATGTCCTATTTGTGATTCTAGCCTGTACCTTCCACATGTCAGCCCCCTCCGTATCTCTCTCTGTGTATTCCCTAATGCACATGACACGGTGGAAATGCCTGGTTAAGTGCTGCTCTGACATTAGCAGACTGTAGTCGCAGCATTTGGCCTGGGGACAAACACTGGAGAGGAGCCATTAAATATGAATGCTGCCACCCCCTCCTCCTCTTCCCCCCTTATTCCCCTCCTCCGTTCCCCCGCTGTGCTCGTGTCTAGGTGGCAGAACGTTTTTCCTCTGTCACACCCGTGTCCCCACCATTTGTTTACTCACACTGACAGAGATACGCTAGCGCTCTGTTAGCGCTCCGCGCGGAGGCTACGAGTCGCTAAGCAAGTGCCAAGAGGCTCCCTGTTAATAATGCATAGTGAAGGCAGGAGCGCTAGGCTAACTGGCAGCTAGCGGTAGCGGTGTAGCCTAGTGCCTCTCTTACCCCAGCTGTCTGAGCTATTTTCACAGGCTGATGAATCTGTTAGCCCGCGCGTCAATCTGCCTGGTGTGTGTGTGAGGGAGAGGAGAGAAAGTGGGTGTTAGCTGGTGTCACTGTCACCCTCGGTTACGAGTCCAGGCGTCTGGCCGAGCGAGCGCTCCAACGGAGCGTGAGAGAGATGCCAGTTAACTCTGGCTGTCTGTGCTCTATGCCCCCTGGTGCCCGCCTTGCTTTGGCCTCGGCAACATGACGGCTGGATCTTGTCGGTCGAGGGCTGGGTGCCCTGGGTGCCCCGTGGCAGTAGCGGTGCCAGCGTGTGTGTGGCATGGGGCAGGGGAGATGGCGAGGGGCGCTCCGTAGGGAGGAAGCGGGTCATTAGTGTGATGGGTCCCTGCCCCTGGCGTTTTACTCCACATCACAGGGACGGGCGGGCGGCCCCGCTCCTCCTCGCTAACTGGCTAACGCACGCCAATTAGCCTAGCGACAGAGAGAGCCAGCCAAGTTCCTTCTCTCTCTCTCTCTGGGAGTGTAGCCATTACAGAGAAAACTGACTGTAATGACACCATTTCCAAGACTGCTTCATTATGGCTAACTCCCTTACTATCTGGGACACTTAAAGACGAGCATGTGTTGCTTAGTTTGTGTAGCGTTTAGTCCTGGTGCTGTCTGCTAATAAGGCATATTTGACCCATTTAGAGTGAATATGAACACTGTGTAAGGAGACAAGGGCTAGCCACTGCGTCTCTCTCTCTTTCTCTCTTTTTCTCTCTACCTCCCCTTTTAAACAATGTATCTATTTTTCCCACCTCTGCATCACCAGTCAGCCACAACTGTATATTTCCACCCACATAGACACTCCAGTATTTGGCACGTAATTTACAGTAATACTGGTCCCAACACAACAATAAATCAGCGGTGATCTGGTAAAGTAATCATGGTGTCTATTTCCCCCTCGTAACGACATGTGAAAACAAAGCAATAAAGAGGTGGCGGGTGTTTGTTTTGGCCAAGCCAACACGGAGATAAGACAAGCTAGCTGATTAGCACGCCGGGAGGCCAAGATGGCAACAGAGACTAGGGCCGCCATGAACACCGCCATGCAGTGTCACCACCGCCGCCGCTAAGATAAAAGGTGTGTGTGTTTCACAATCTCTGTCTCTGTCACACCTCGCCTCGGTCCAAAGACTAGAGGACAAAGCCATGATGATGGCACACTGTATTTGATCATGCCTTTGGGACGTGTGCATTGACCCAACTAGAAGAAGTCACAGTGATGCTGAAACGTTGGTGTTTTACCCAATAAATCACTGGGAGTTTATATATATATATATAGAGTGCAACTCTCTTTATTTATTTCTATAGGTTACAGTTTATTCCCCGTTAATCAGCACCTCTACACAAAATGATGTTCTCTGGGGGTGCGCCAGCTCATGCTTTTTATTAGACCCAACTAGATAACATGTCTATTACCATACCATTATTACCTTACATGATCTGATCTGAAGTCAGATTTTAGATTTCACCCCTCATAGTTATCCTCTATTCATACATATTCAGAACTGATCCAAGACCAGTGGCAGTAGCTCTTCTCTTTACTAGTGTTGTGGGAGGGAGAGCAAGTCTTGTGTTTCTCCTGTGTTTGTTGTGAAGTGGTTGACTAGCTTAGCCTCTTCCTCTTCAGCATGCCTCTCATTGTCGCTCTCTTCGCTCTCTTGTTGATTCCCCCCCGGACACTGGGCCCTCCACCGCAAATAATTGTGATGCGCGGCCTGCTGCATGCACACAGCCCTGGGACACGACACAGTCCCCAAAGTGGAGCCCACGCACGTTTTTTAGGAATCATCTTTTCCCATTCTTCTGAGGGAAATATAAACCTTAGCCGTTCCGGCTCTTCCTCTTTTTTTACGAGCTGTGCGATTTCCAAAAGCTCCTTGGAGCGAGATGGAAAGTGTTGGAAAGTGTCGGGGTTGAGCGGCAGCTTTTAATTAGTTAACTACCGATAGGGATGAGAGGCAAAAATAATATTATGTTTAATTCTGGAGAGGGGAAATGTTTCTGGAGGATAGAGGGATGGAGGAGCGGTCGAGTGGAAAAGGATCTCTTTGAGACGTTTAGAAAGGGGATATGGCTAAACGCATGCAAGGACACACACACACACACACACACACACACACACACACACACACGGTTCACATACTTATTGGAGGGGATCACAGAGTTCAGTCCATACCCTTGTCTGCACGGGATACATGATACACACACACTCACATACATCGTTACATAGTTACACACAGGAAGACCACTGGGCTTTCTCCACATCCTAACTAATCTGACCTCCCACATACTAGCCTATACACTGAGCACTGTAAAGTACAGCCAAGCATAGACATACAGATAATCTACTTAGGTATAAAAAGAGAATTAACAGTTATGGACACAAATGTGATGTCTAACGTTTTACAGCTTTCAAATTGAAATACATCTTTGTAATTAAAATAGAAAATATCTACGCTAGCAAATTTCCATATCTCCCCTGATTTGAACATTGGGATTTCAATGTGAAACATTTTTCATCTGAATATTTTCACTGTAAAATATGCTACCATCACACCACACACACATCCCAAATCCAGATAGATGGGAAGTGGCTGTCAGGTGATGCTGATAGTGTGTAATATAGAGGGAGGAAGAGGAGAAGCCCTGGTCTGCTGATTAAAACTTTCAGCTCCACTAACTTTCTAATTAATTAGTGAGGGCCACTCGGCGGGCTGAGCAACGGCCCAATTAGGCTGCACACGAGCCCATGATGCCTATCGCTACGGCAACACACGCCGCACAGCTGTCGCTCGCAGCTCTGAGGTTGGTTGGGGATCGGGATCGGACCCTCAGGTGCCCGCACACACAGGCAGAAGAGAGAGGACACACTCACACACACATACACACACATACACATGGAAAGAGGACTTTTACACTCATGCACAGATTGCATGATATCACACATACACACATGCATGCATGCACATGACACTAACACAATTAGGAGAATGGATCACAATATGTCAGCGCCCTTGAGGTAGTGTGTAAAGGGTGACTGGAAGACACACACACACACACACACACAAACCTCTGGCGCCATTGCATTTCTTTCTCAACCGAGCATATGTCTCAGGCACAAAAAAATACTTCTCTCCATAAGATGAAAAATAAAGTGATGTGAGGGCCTTTGCTCACATTTGGCTGCTTCCTCTGAGTGTATTTATTTGACCAAAAAAAAGTTTGTCTCTGGCAGCGACCGTGGCTGTAGGCCTTAGGGGAGTTGGCCTGGGAGGCTGAGGGCATTTTCCCACAGCTGAAGTGTTAGAGACACTAACACACTGACCTGCACTGTCTCTGCCTCTGCCTGTGTGAGGGGGCCTTGGCATGGGCTAACACTAAGTACTTACCAGGGGTTACTCCTTCCCCTTAGTGAAAATGAGATTAATGGAGGGGTGTGTCATGATGATATTGGAGGGCGGACGATGCCCATTTAGTGCCCAATGAATGCCCAATGTCAGTGAGCTCACGTTGATGTTTTAGGTTTCTACTTGGTACTACATGCGATGTTTGGAAGATGGCGGATACATACAGGAAGTGAGTGCTCTCTCCTTCCTGTCTATAGTCCAGCTGTATGAGTGCCACTACTCTCCACTATGTGTCTCTCTGCCTCTTTCTGCCGTCCAGCACCAAGCCTGTGTGTATGTGTGTGTGTTTGTGTGTGTGTTTGTGTGTGTGTGTGTGTGTGTGTTTAAGCGCGAGTGCGTGTTTGAACGCAAGTGTTTTTCTCTGCGCGAGTGAATGTGCTTCCCCCAGCATAAATCCACTTGACTGGGCTCTTTTCAGAAACCGCGTGGCTTTACTGCCTTGGCACACACAAAGACCAACCACCTGAAGAGAGAGAGAGAGGGAAATCACCCCACTCGCCTCCTCACTCTCTCTCTCTCCTAAGTATCCAATTTAATGGAAAATAAAAAAGTTGAAATTATAGCGGATTGTTTCCGTCCTCTTCTCCCGGGCACCGTGTCACTCTAGATTCTGATCAGAGGAGTTCAGGGTTGGTGGTAGGGGTGGCGGATGGTGGGTGTCTAGAGGGTGGGCATGGGGTGAGGTGAGGGGGTCAGGGAAGGGGGTGTGGGGGGTGAGTCTTGCTGACTTTCTGAGAACTGCACTAGTTACTAATTTCAACTTCAAGGGTTCAACTGAAACATGGCATCAGCAGGCCTCTCTGTCAGCTCTTGCACACACACACACACACACACACACACACACACAGGCCTGCACACAGACACACCGTCTCCCCATCTCTCCCATCTCCCCTAGTCTGTTTATTCATAGTCAGGGAAAAGGCTAAAGAAGCCGTTGCGTTCCTCCAAAGCCCATTGGTGTTGGGTAACAGTAATGAACACATCACACACACACATCACACACACACACACACACACACACACACACACACACACACACACACACACACACACACACACACACACACACACATAGACACACCTACCGAGACGACTCAACCAGGGCCTACATGCCAGATCACAAACAACACATTTCGATTGCAACATAAAAAACATAAAACGCAATCCTAACAAAGACCCTCGATGGTGTAAATGCTATCCCAACAAAGACCCTCGATGGTGTAAATGCTAACCCAACAAAGACCCTGGACGGTGTAAATGCTATCCCAACAAAGACCCTGGACGGTGTAAATGCTATCCTAACAAAGACCCTGGACGGTGTAAATGCTATCCCAACAAAGACCCTCGATGGTGTAAATGCTATCCTATCAAAGACCCTGGACGGTGTAAATGCTATCCTAACAAAGACCCTCGATGGTGTAAATGCTATCCCAACAAAGACCCTCGATGGTGTAAATGCTATCCCAACAAAGACCCTCGACGGTGTAAACGCTATCCCAAAAAATACCCTTGACGGTGTAAACGCTATCCCAACAAAGACACTCTACGGTGTAAACGCTATCCAAGCGCGGTAACGTCAGTCACCCCCATCAATATACTAGTCTCATTATTAATTCGACAAGAGAAGATTGGAGAGAGACTCTCCAGAGTCCACACACAACATGAAACATTGAGAATATTTCAAACAGTTTTTGTTCTTTTAGTAGAATTCATTAGAGCTCTCTGTCAGAACACACATATGCGCACGCACACAGATCAGGGGATACTTTATCTATTTACATCTGATCACATACAGCCGAGGGAGAGAATGAAATGAAAACAACATTGTCTGAAATGTTGGTAATTATTTCGGATGCGTGTCTCTGACATTTTGTCGACATAAGTAATTAATTTAGTCTTTCTACTGGTAAAGTCCAAAGAGCCCAATTACAGAGGGTTAATATTGCTGCATCGTGTAAAAGCATACTTTTTTAATACTAAAGGAATATTCAAATGACTCGCCTTCATTATTCAAATATATTAGCAAAGTCATCACAGGGGGAAGAGAAGAGGAGATGGGGAATGGTGCCGCTAGGAGAGAAAAAAGAGAGAGAGAGAAAGAAAGAAAGAAAGCAAATCAATCTCCACACCCAGTTAAATAAACAAGTGTAAAATCTGTTTTATAATTTCTTATTTTGTATTGTCTAAATGCCAAATTCAAAGACTCCCTAAAACATTTACTACTACAAATGTTAAGGCTGAAATATTAGAATTTTCTCAATATATTTGATCTTTATGTTTATTTAAATCATTATAGCCATGATCATTTGGAAATATCAGCAATGTTTTTCTATCTATTTGTCCATTTCCTCTAAATTACAATGGTTTAGTGGCTCTATATCAGTTCTAGCTGTTTACACAGACCCAGTAGCAGTTAGCCACTTAATTGAAACAATAGCGACTCAAAGCTAGTTCAAGGAAACACTCTTGCCTCTTACTAAATCCATATGTTACTAGATCAATGCTGGGCGAGAGTCTCTCATTCGGCAAAATCCCACGGCTTTGTAAGAAACACAGCAAGGAAACGGAATCGGACAAATAACATTCCAAATTTAGCGAGGAGGGGAGGGGGACTTAACGTCTGCTAGAGGCAGCGTTGAGCAACATTTTATGGTTTATTTTAATACGTTTTTATAGATCTCTATTGTGGCACTGTGTTTTCCAAAAAATATTCTGTTTTCACGGATCACTCTGGGTGTTTGTTATTTAACGAAGAAGGAAGCTGGGGCCAGGGCCGTCCGGTTAGGGCCCCATGGCCCGGCCCAGTGTTTGGCTCCAGTATCACAACTCGTATAGCCGTACAAAGTCAACATTACAAAGAGGTAACACATGTCGAGGTATGCTCGAAATTCGCTTCGCCCCGTGATCCGAAGATTCGAGGGCACACACACGATGTCAAAAATAATGCATCCTATATCCTATTGCTACAGGCCACAGTGAAGGGGGGAGTTAGGGGTCTCTTTTCTTCCTGCCATGCTAATGTGTCCCTGGTCGATGGTGGAGTTGGCATGTTGTTTGAATATGAACATATGTGTGCAAGTATATGTGTGGTGGTGAGCTTGTGTGGCGGAATGTATTTTTTTGCGGTGACACGGTGTGTGTGTGTGAGTTTGTGTATGTGTGTGAGTGTGCGAGAGCCAGTTTGTTTGGTTTTTCCCTTACTTCAGCACATCTGAGAGAGCTTTTCTGGAGCTCCAGAGCCCTGTCCAAACAAAGATGGCCGAAGGAGGGGAGGGCCGAGGGGTGGTGCTTTTTTTTTCTTTGAAAAAGGGGACAAAAAAGAAGCCTGCGAAAACCGGGAGGAGAGAAAACCGAGCCCCTGAGAAAGGCAGCTGGAAACAAGAAGTCTTGTGGTTTCTTGTCCCCCCCCCCCCCCCTCCCCCCCACTCTCCCCATCTCTTCATCCACCTCCTCCCCCCTCTGGTCCAGCTGCACTCAGATGAGTCTGCTTGCTTCGTCCCCCAACCCCCCCCCCCACCAACCACCACCACTGCCAAGGCAAGAGAGAGAGTGTCGCAGCTGGTAATGCTTACAGCCTTTACCGCGGTAACGCATGCGATCCATTAGGGCCAGCAAGGTCCCGGCATGTTGTTGCTGCACCAGTCCCAGGCCGTGTTATTGTTAGGATGTGGTAAAATTATAAATATGGGAGGCTGGAATCAGAGTTGAGGGGACGGAGGGGGGTAGGTTGGAGTAACATGCCACTCGTTAAGAGAGGGGCCACTGGCGCTTATTTCATGATTGGGTGGCAATAAAAAAGTCTGTCACAATTTGTTCGGATAATTACTTGATGCTAGAAGCCTGGAAGACACACAAACGTGTGGAGCGAGTCGTCGATAGCTTTATAATTGCTAAAAGAAGCCCCCCTCCCATTCTTATGAGGTGGACCGACAGAGGGCCCCTGGGTAGTGTGTTGGTAATTTGGTCGGGTCGATATACAGGATGGCAATCAAATCCCTGGCAACCAACCCTGTTGCATATGTTCAGTCTGCCTCACTCTGGTTTTAAAACTTGTAACTCCAGGGCAGCAAGTCATTCAACCCCATAGTAGTGGATTGGAAGTTGAAGTTGCCCTGCGGGTGTGAAGTTCTATAGAGAACTGCAATGTTTAGATACTGAAATACTGGTATGCATCGCCAAGACTAAATATTAGTGTGCACTTGGCACTTTTGGAGAGGTTCGCTGTCGCAACTGGTCCTCCTATCTCTCTCTCTCTCTCTCTCTCTCTCTCTCTCTCTCTCTCTCTCTCTCTCTCTCTCTCTCTCTCTCTCTCTCCCCCCCCCCCTTCTCTCTCTCTCTCCCCCCCTTTCTCTCTCTCGCTCTCTCTCTCCTCCCCCCTTTCTCTCTCTCTCCTCCCCCCTTTCTCTCTCTCTCGCCCCCCCCTTTCTCTCTCTCTCTCGGTGACTAACCTGTGACACTGAGACATTGTCTCGCCTCTACTTCAGTCCCTCTATCTGTGAACTTTGTAAAGGCTGATAAAGAACTAAGTGCCCAGATGGACTTTCCTTTAGTCATACACTACATACCTCTCCTCTCCTTCTCTGTGTGGCTGGAGTGTGGGAGGGACACTTGCACATTTGTCACTGCAGTAATGTAGCCATGGGGTTTGAGTACAGCGCAGTCTCACTCTTTCTTTCTCTCTATCCCCCTCTCTCTGTCTATCTCTCTCTCTGTCACTAGCGGGTTTCAGTGGTGTGTGTATAGTCTAATGGAAGGAATATTAACCTTGGAATAGCAGTATCTGAAACGGGGACCTCCTGTGTGGATCAGGAGCTGGCATCTCACTATGCAGGTAATTACAGATGACAGCTGAGACATCCAGTAATTCAGGTGTGTGAGGATGTTATCTGAATGTCCTGAGGCCAAAGGTCAGATGGAACTTGGATTGGAACTGGATGTTTTAAATTAATTACCTTATTTGGATTATTTTCGTGCAAGCTTGTGTTGATGTCATAATGGAACGGTCATTATGGAGTGATACCCCCAAAAGGTGCTTGTTTGTGGTTGTGAATGATGTCACAGAACAAAGTCCTCCTGATTCAACATAGCTTGTATTACCACAGCTGTTCTGTGAGGAAAACCAGGTGTTTAGATGCTAACGTCTACTCTGACACAATTGTTTGCACATAGCTCCTCAGAAAGAAACAAATATTGGGCTGTGGGTCGTGCGTCTTGAACCCAGGCCAATCAATAACATAACACACGGTAGTTTTCAGTTTATGCAAAACCCCACACATACATAATCTGGAGATTATTTACAAACCATTAGAACAGGCTTTTGGCTATGAAAAGAAACGGGGCGAAATAAAAATATTAAACTAGATTAAATCTAGGAGTTCTTCCAAGACTTCTCAGGTTTGGAGTGGGGGCTTGGAGTATGAGTTAGGAGCAGAGGAGTGTGTGTGTATGTGTGTGGTGGGGACCAGTGTGCTGACTAAAAGTTCACCAGGGGAGTCTCCTGTCCCGGCCGGCCGTCGTCAAGTTCCCGTCAAAAGCCTCCCTCCTTGTGTGTCCCATCGCCCACGCCAACAACCGTCGCCAACGGAGATGTCCCCTCCTGGCGGGGTCGCCGAGGGTGCGAGATGTTTAGGCTCTGACTAATACCTCCCGTGTGTGTGTCCAGTGTGTGTGTGTTTAGGAGAGAGAGCAGATGCTGCTGGTCATCTCTCCCCCTCTCACATACACACACACTTTCATCCCTAACACTCCTCCACTCTGCCAAAAAACATCTCCCTCCCTCCATCCCTCCCCCCCTCCCTCCCTCCCCCCCTCCCTCCCTCCCTCCCTCCCTCCCTCCCGTCTTTCTCCTCCTCACTTCTCTGGGCCTGCTGCTGCTCTCTCATAGCAGCATGCTGGCGGTCCCACTGTGTGGTCGTGTCGCTCCTTCAGTTACTCCCAGACGCAGCCTATTATGTATTCATACCATATGCAGTCCAGTTGAAGACTAGAACACGCGTATACTAACTATTACTAGGCTTCATGTGTAGAGTTACAATATAAGAATAGAGTGGGCCTGTGTCATAAACCTTCAGAACTTCTGTTCTGTTGAATTCTGTGACTACATGTCACCACTTCTCTCTAGGTCGCTGACTTGTCTCTGCAGGTGTACGTTAGTGGGTGACTTTGTTTGTGCCAGATTTGACTAAACCACTGATAGTGTGTTGGGTAATCAGTGCAGGTGTCAGGCTGGTGGAGGAGTCGTGTCGCCCTTATCTGGTGAGGAGGGACACTCTGATAGGCTGAAGGTCAGTGGGGTGGAGTCAACGCAGGTGTGCGACACTCAACTCTGTCCCCCTCCTCCACACTCCTCCTCTCCACTCAGTTTTAGAGAATGACCAGAAAATGTGTCAATTATTAATTATTGTTAATAAGGCTGCGTTTACACAGGCAGACCAATTCTGATCTTTTTTCACTAATTACTCTTTTGACTAATCAGATCAGCTATTTTGCAATAATTGGGCAAAATATCAGAATTGGTCAACCTGTGTAAACGCAGCTGTAATGAATACTCAGGGAGAAAAATGTGTAGATTCATGAGCAGAGCGCGGCAGGGGTTTATTTCACCTTCGCAGAAGGCAGGAATCGTGGTCACAGGCAGGCAATGGTCATACACAGGTAGGCAAACAGGCAGGAGAATCAAAACTAGGACTGAAGAATATAACTGGTTCTCACAAACGAGCTAGGAAAAGTCTTAGTAGAGTCAAAACGAACAATACTTCACAAGGCACAAACAGAATGAACTGAACTAAATAAGGAGCTGATGGGACCAGGTGAGTAACTAACACAGGTGAAATCAATGAACAAAAATGAAAGACAGGGCTATGTTCAAGAACACAAAGAAACAGGGCTATGTACAAAAACACGAGGTTGACTAAGAAAATAAATACAGAAACTTACAGCAGCCTAAGAGATTTTAGATAACCTGAAAAGGTATTGGTGACATTATTGGTGGCATTCCCCCCCCCCCCCCCCCAAGTCCTTTTAGAATCTGTATTTAGTTTAATTGTTATGAAAAAGTTTATCTTTCAAAGGAAGTGCGACTGTGTCTGATTCCAACTTTTAGTAATTGAAGACTCCTTTCTAAGCGATCTGAGTCTAAGGTACTTGAATGAGAGTCAAAGTCCTGCTATTTGGAGGGCAACCACTCTACACTCACGTGCGTTAGTTCCTGTACATTGAATAAGCTAATACAGACAGAACTCCCTGAGTGTACTCTATGATTAGGGTTCCTTCTATGTGTGTGGTTTGTAATCAGGCCAAGGGGACTACCAGATACTTTACTCCTTTTATCCACCATCCCAATACCTTATTTTACTACGTAGTTTCAGGGTACATTGAACAGTAAAATGTTCAGTAAGAGTAGGAATAGCATGTGAGAGCTACACTCCCTCCCTCCTCTACAGTCATTTTATGGGAATTATTTTTCTGCAGACTTTTTTAGTTGTTTTTTTTTCTGTTGTGAGTGAGAGGTATGGTAAAAAAAAAAAAAAAAACACCCAGTATGACATCTATGCAAAACACAAACAGACATTTAAAAAGAAAAAAGTGTTTTCCTGTCTTCATTTTTAGCACAGTGTTACTCTGAAGCCATACATCTCTCCTTCTACATTACACTGATAACCCTACTAATAATAACTCTACTAATAATAACTCTACTAATAATAACCCTACTAATAATAACCCTACTAATAATAACCCTACTAATAATAACCCTACTAATAATAACCCTACTAATAATAACCCTACTAATAATAACCCTACTAATAATAACTCTACTAATAATAACTTTATTGATAATGTATTAATGCTTTATTAATAATACCTTTAATTACCAACAACGTATCATACATTGTGTTCATAGTGCTCCCCTTGTACTGTAGGTAACTTGTGTTGTCCACATTGTGCTTCCTGCCTGGTCTGTCCGTCTGTCTGTCTGTCTGTCTATGTCCACCATCTGTGGGTGAGGAATGCGTCGATCCAGACAAAAGGATTGGCAGAGTCCTCTCTCCGTCTGCACTCCCAGTGCCTCCAGATAGCTATAAAACACCTGGACAAGATCAGCAGGTGACGGCAGCAGGTGGGGGGGGGGGGGATAGAGATCAGTCACAGGCCGTCCCCTATAGCTAGGCCGTCCTCCCGTCCTATCCAGAACCTCCTCACCCCTTCCTTACCCTATTTCAACCTTATTCCCTAATTTTCCCCCTTGGCGCCCTACCTCCCCTCTGGTCTCCACCCCCCACCCACCCTCCTTTTCCCTACCTCCCCTCCAACAATCCACCCTCCACCACACTGGCCCCCTACCTACTGTATCGCCTGCCTCCATCCCTTCAGCCCTCTCTCCAAGCCCTTCCTCCGGCTCTTTGAAATCCGCTAGTGTCTCTGGACACGGTGCTGTCACTGGGCACATGGTTTGATCTCTGGCTTTGAGGAGAGCCAAGAGGGACCATGGCCTGGGCTGGTCTGAACACAAAGAGATTGTCCACTCCTCTCTCTCTCCCTCTCCTCAGAAATGTATACAAAGGAGGGAGGGGATCAATGGAGGCTCTCTCCAACACTCCTCCACTTGATATTATTAACCCCTCCCTGTTTGAGCTGACGTCACATTTGTATCTATCTAGTGTGTTAGCTGAGAACTGTAGTATGACTGGTGAGGATAAGCAGAGTTGGTGATTTGTTCCTCTCTCTCTGTCTGTCTGTCTGTCTGTGTGCGTGTCTCTGTCTTACACAATAGGCTATCCAGCTGGGTCCTTTCCTTATGAAGCATGACTATCCTGGAATACACTCACCAAGTTTCATCATTGATCCCATTTCACCTACGTGTCTTTGAGAGGTGTTCACATCACCACCAAAATATCTGTCTTCCTGTGACTCCCCTTAGCCACAGTAAAGGAGGATACATATCAATAGAACTATCTGGTTTTTGGTGACTACAATCTCACAGGGAAGATCTGTTAGTGGGGGTGTGAAGGTGACTCATATCCAAATACTGTGAGTACTTTCAGCTGACACAAACACAAATATTAGGTCTAGGATAGTTCAAAGTTGAGGTAGGGTATTACTATATTTATTATTCTTTGGGGTGTATCTTTTTCTTATATATCCATATATGTAAAATAATAATACTGATAACCACTACCAATAGACGACAAGAGAAGTTCTAAATCAAAGGTAAAATGTCTAACATCTCAACTCAGTTTTCTAGCTTCTCTTCCAAGCCGGTCAGAACCAGCTTTCATTTCATTGTCAAGACGTCGACAGGACAAAAACATTGTCGCTGTCACGTCTCTCTCTGTCTCTCCAATACCCATGAGGCCTTGCAGTCTGTCTGATGTCTCAGAACTGGCATGTGGCCCGTCCGCTGTCATCTCCGTCGTCTCAGGTCTCAGGAACACTAGGATCTTGGTCCAGGACTCGGGGGGCTCTATACGGGCCGTATAGGTTCGCTGGTATTCCGCCTGGCCACTGCGCTGTCACAGCTGCCGATGAAATCCGATCAAGCATGGCATATATGGCACAACAGGAATGAGAGGGGCGCGCCAAAAACATCTGAAATTCATCTGTCTTCATCTTTCCCCGTAATCCCTTATTTCTTCTATGTTTATTTTATTCTCCTTTTTTTCCCTCCAGTATGGTCCTTCTCTCTTTGCTCAGATGTAAGCAGCGTTGTGCTTAACATAGCTTGAGAGAACGAATGAAAGTAAACAACACCTCTAATTGGCCTGACTCGATCACAATAACAGGAGGGGGGGTAGATTAATAAATGTGCTTAATGACAACGTGATGCATCTCGAAATCTGTCAGGGAGCAAAACTAAAAGACACGGACAGACCGACCCTGCACGGCAACAACAGACAGGTTTATTCATTTTTCTATTTGTTAAAAAAAGAAAGAAAGAAAGAAAGAAAGGAAATAAAGAAAAAAAGAGGGGTCCCAGGTGAACACATGAAAACACATGCTTCTCTTCTTCTTCTTCCTCTTCTCCTTCTTCTTCTCCACCGGGGAATCACGGCCCATTTGGTTTCCATTAGCATAACTCTGGTCCCTCTGCCCCGTGTCAGAGCCCAGTCGCACAGCTGCACATAGGACAGGGACCTCTGCCATTGCGACTGCGAGCTGTGGGGCTCAAAGCAAACCAGAACTGACATGGAGGACTGATGTTGTGCTGTGGGGATTTCAAACGCAAAAGCAGGGGCCTGTGTTCGAAATTGACTACATTTTCTCTTGTAACCGCGAGTTTTATACCGAAAGCCAGCGAACAAATGATTAATTGTTGTTTACTCAGCAGCATTTTGGAAGGCAAGAAAGCTCTGTTTTAAGTCAAACCCAACGTATAAAGTCAAACAAGCAAAAATTTGCCTCCGAATGTGTGGCGTGCTGCGTCTGCTACAAAGACCTCCTTTATCCCACGCAGTTTTATTTGTCACCTGGTCTCAATATGGACGCTGTGAAGTCCTGAGACTATCTCTCCGAGAGAGAGCCAGGGCCTGCTTTATGACACGCACAGTGCCTGCTTTTCCTACACACGTTGGACACACATTTCTGGCAAGAAGCGGACAGCATTTCAGCAGCTAACTCATGGATGAGATAGTATCTTGTGGGTAGAAGAGAGGACAAGATGCTCCCAGTGTTTTACAGTGACCTGTGCAGACACATTTAAGTCGGAGCTGCTACGGACATACACACAGACACACAGACACACACACACACACACACACACACACACACACACACACACACACACACAGACAGGGATCTCATTTAACTCTCGGCTTTGCTTTACTCTCTACCAAAGAAATGTGGTCTGTGGTTCCATGTTCAACATGGGTAAAGGTTTCAATTAAATCTGAGACTGGGAACAATAACCATCCAGCCTCTCCCAGCTGGTCTGGTTGGCTTCCCTCTGCATACATGGAGGATACAGTGTGGAGGAGTGGAGTTAGGGGGTGGACTTTTGGGACGGGACAAGAGTGGTTTTGTATTGTAATAGAGGACGCAAAGGGGCTGTTAGGGAGTGGCCATTTTAGGGTGGGAGTGGAGTTGGAGTTGACATTAAAAAGGATAATGAAGATTTCAGAGTTGACATTGAAATAGGTTGAGGGTTAACGGAGGTGACATTTAAAGGTGTCATATGGTAACGGAGTTGACAATGAAATGTCATGAAGACGTCTCTACGTTACAAGGACAGTTCTGAGCCCATAGGAGTTAACAGAATGGACGTTGGAACACTCCTCCCCTACAGGATGTCCCCCCCCCCACAGCACACACACTTTCACCCCCATCCCTGTGTCCTCTCCCTCACCGTCCCCCTTTAGCAGTGAGCCAGAGAGGAAACCTTGGCGAGACACTATAGTGACTAATGATCCAGTATCTGTCTGGTCAGGCTGTTGATAACACAACCTCCCGCTCCTCCGCGGGGCTGCAGTGACAAATATGTCCGACTGTGCAGGACCAGACCCAGCCCAGATCAGCTTCATTCCAGACCCTGGCCAAAGAGACCCCAGAGAGAGAGGGGGGAGGCCCCACTGTCTCCCTCACTCCCTTCCTCTAGTCCTGTTAAAGGCCAACTTTGTTTTACATTCACATCCGCTACTCCCCTCTTGTGTTGCAGACAGTCTCTGTTGTAGGTAAGAACACACACTCCAAATAATCAGGAGTGTGTTAGCCAAGAGCAGTAGTAGGCTGGTGAGGAAAATCAGATGATTTGGTGATTTGTCATTGAATGATCTTTCTTTCTTTCTTTCTTTCTTTCTTTCTTTCTTTCTTTCTTTCTTTCTTTCTTTCTTTCTTTCTTTCTTTCTTTCTTTCTTTCTTTCTTTCTTTCTTTCTTTCTTTCTTTCTTTCTTTCTTTCTTTCTTTCTTTCTTTCTTTCGCTCTCTCGCTCTCTCGCTCTCTCGCTCTCTCGCTCTCTCGCTCTCTCGCTCTCTCGCTCTCTCTCGCTCTCGCTCTCTCTCTCGCTCTCCCCCCTCTCTATCTCCCAATGTCTGTTCAGCAGAAGAGGTGGCCTTTTCCTCTAACTACCCTGTAATATTTCAGCCTGTCTGGTTAATGGGGAGATATGAGAGGTGCTGCTAGGCTAGCTAGCGTAATAAGTCATTGATTAGAAGGCCTTGTCACAGCAGCAGCACAGCAGACACCAGGGCTCTAATTGCTATATTAGACGACCTCCTTAACTATCTCGTCAACCATCACACAGCCCCAGCGTGTAAACAGGGGGGTGCATGTGTGTGATATTTCACTTCATCTCTGGCTGCCGCTGTTTTATACAATGGCTTTAGCGAGTGTTGTTTAGCCTTTAATGCTGGTTTGAGGAAAACCTGATATTGTTCAACTTTGACCTCTGAATTGTGGTTTGTAAGATGATAGGAAATGGAGATCATATTGTTTTGAGGAAGTACTAGTGTGTGTGTAATTGTGTAATAAATAGAGAATTGGCCGATGCCAAGTCCAACATGTTAGCAAGCCGGACAAATCCAAATAAACACTTTGATTCAGCTCTCATGTCGAGCCCCAAGGTAGACAAACAACCGTAGCAGAAAGCAAAGACTGCTTTCTCTGCAGATTAGCTACATGGTTGAAACGAGAGTAGGTGCTTGATTTTACGCCACACCTGTGATAGACAACCAGTTTGACACACTAAAGGTGTAATCCCCGCCCCCACCATGCCAAAAACGAAATGATGTCCCTGTCTGCCCAGATGCCAACCTACTGGGTGGATGTGGTGTGATTTGGTGTAATTTGATGGTTAATCTGGGATTAGCTCGTGTTCACTTTGATACCTCCATCCTGCTAATCTGGTTTAAAAGACCTAGGGGATTTAATCCTATTACGGTCACGGTCATGTTATGGTTACGGTCATGTTACACTGGAGTGGCACTTTATACTTGACGTACCGCAGTAGAATGACATGGCTAATACCGTGTGGCATGAGGGATTACATGTAGTCATGGTTACAGTATGTCATTCTGTTTGATATTCGGTCCTACAAAACGTTGACTGCTTGTATTACAGTACTGAACAGGTACAATACACTAGCAAAGGTTAGAATGTTTATTGAATGTATAAGTGTGTCCTTTGCCATATGCAGTGACGGTATGAACACTGGTTCCTATGATTGTGTTATTGCTGACCCTCAGTGACGTGTAACTGCTGATGGAGTGCTTTCTGCATGGGTTGTTGTGAAATATGGGTCATCTGCATCATGGACTACGACCCTGTGTGTGTGTGTGTGTGTGTGTGTGTGTGTGTGTGTGTGTGTGTGTGTGTGTGTGTGTGTGTGTGTGTGTGTGTGTGTGTGTGTGTGTGTGTGTCGCCTCACTGTCACACTGCCGGTCACAGGCGATAAATCAGTTGCAGTGAGATAAGATATTTAGAGTGTGAGGTAAATTGATAAAGTTGTTAAAGTGCTGCTGGGTTATGACTGTAGTGTAAGAGATAGTATGAGGTTGATGTAATGTTAGAAGAGCTCTTTACCTTTGGTTTTGCGACTCTCTTGGTGCAGAGAAGAGCTGCAGACTTACTCTGAAGTGGGGATAAGACGCACATACTTTATCGACACGCATGTACACGTACTCACGCATGTATGCATGCACACACACTCTTGTGCATACTCACACGATGGCAAAGAACCTTGGATATGATTGTGATTTTCCTGTCAATATAAATAGACCGCAATCATATCCATCATCTACCACAATACACATATATTTCCTTTTACAAGCGTGGTTGAATTTTTTACTCTGTAATTTCAGTGATTACAGAAGATTTTGCAGCCCTAAGCAGTCTAACACAGAAACACAGACTTCAAACATTTGGGATTGACTCCACATCCTTTTCACCAAACGTGAAACATACAATCCACATGCTGTTGAATCAGTGCAAAGTTATTTATTTACAAATGTTATCAACACCTCAGGCCCCATTCGGTCTGTGATTCAGGATTGTGAGTCGATGGCTACAAAAATATTGGAAGGAAAAATGTTAGCGCTGACTGGCTGTTTTAGAATAAAACTCTTCCTGGAAAAGGGATGATTTCCATAGCAGGGTCTCGCTACACTAATCCACTACAACCACAAATATTTCCCCCCCTTTAAGCAATTTGTCTTTGAAGACCGAGAGGGTTTTCGATGTAATTATTTTCATTTATCACTTTAAACTTTTAACATAACAATGGACTGATAAGGCAAGGGGTGCCAACGTTGATTAATATCCATTTTTGGCTTTTGGGAATTTTTCCTCCCTTCTTTTTCCCCCTCTTTTCCCTCTCTCCCTCGTTCCTAGTCCAGAGTCCTCTATCCCTTCCAGAATTCGTGTCAATGAGAAATGTGTGGCTTGGAGCTGTATACATTTGGAAGCCTCTAACACAGTCATTTTTCAAAATCCTTGTTCATGGTGGATATTGTTCGTAGTTAACGTGGTTACACAGACCCCACAGAAGAATGGTGTGAGGCGGACCATATGCCAACTATATTTAGCTGTCAAATCTTACATTTCCATCAGTGAAATCCACACTGTAAACCTCCACCATAGAGGTGTGAATTAGCCTAGCATTTAAAACAACTTCCTGTAAAACAGACCTCTTTTTCCTGTAAAATGGACGTCTTGACCTGTAGACTTTTAAGCACTTATGATTGACAGTGATGCCTTATCAGACCAGTGCTTCAGATTCTGGTGGACTGAATTGGACTCTCCTGAGCTGTCTAGACACTTAACCTCTAACCGCTAAAAGCTTTTAGGGGTCAGCTCCAGTTCAGCCTCTAGTATTGAGTAATGGTGACTTAGTCAAAACAAGTGAGATATTCAATGAGGAGAAATAAAATAGTTTGTCAGTTCAGGTGGGGTCAGGTTATAAATTAATTAAATAATTAATATTAGATTATAACACAAAGGGCATTGTGGGAAATCTGGTGATAGGGAATTCGAGGGCTTTAACAGGGACTGACGGGGGAAATTAATATTACAATTGTAATATTAAAATGTCACTTCATATAAACAAATTGTACTATGCTGAAAAAATTCTAAGCTATTGCAGTACATAAATCTCTTTGAGAAATTAGCTCTCTATGTGTGACTGTGCGTTGATGTATTACTGGTGTACGTCTATTACGGTGTCTATCTGTAAAACCCTTCAGTTCTGTCTGTGTGATTGGTTGATTGATGAGTGCTCTGTAGCCTGAGCTCTGTCCTCTCCCTGCTCCCTCCATCTCTCTGTCTGTATGAGCAGTTGATTGACGTGGCCTTTCTCTCTCTTTCTCCCTCTCCCCCTGTGTCTCTACAGGCCATTCGCTGCACTCTGGTGAACACTCTGGTGAACTGCACCTGTGAGTGTTTCCAGCCAGGAAAGATCCACCTGCGTACATGTGACCAGTGCAAGCACGGCTGGGTGGCTCACGGTAAGAGACGGCCATTTTGAATTCTGCTGACCTACTAACCAGGGTGATGGGAGTCACTGTGGCCAAGATGAACTGTACAGTAGTTGTAATATTTAATTTAATTTGTATTTTTACAAGAAGATAGTGTGTGGTATGGTAGGAAATCATTTCAACAATTAGTATATAACTACAATATTGCAATAGTTCGTCACATTAGTCTCTCTCTCTCTCGCTCTCTCCCTCTCTCTCTCTCCTCTCTCTCTCTCTCTCTCTCTCTCTCTCTCTCTCTCTCTCTCTCTCTCTCTCTCTCTCTCGCAGCCTCTTTAGTCCTGTGAAGTTATATGCTCTCATAAACCTGCCTCTTTAGCCAGAGGAGAGAGCAGAGAGGTCCTGACACACACATCTGTACTCTCCTTTAACAGGGTCACTAAAGATATCAGCATAATATGCAGTGCCTATATCTTTTATATAGGGATTTTTTTTATCCCCTCATAGATTCTACAGGTAACAGATGAATATAAACGCTTAAAAGGGAAGATTTAATAAGATTTTACCACAAAAGATTTGATAAATATGTTTACTTTTTTTTATTTTTTTCATAGAGAGATAGCGTTCAACTTTAGTGGTTGTCCTGTATATGAAGTTTATTTAAACAGTTTAAGTATTTTATTGAAATACTTTGTATGTATTTCATTTAAATACTTTATAAGTATTTTGGTTCAAAGTCATACCTGTACCTACTACCTTAGAACAATATCCACGAGAGAGACAACCTCGTGACTTGTTCAGGGGGCATACGAAAAAGGACATGGAGTGAAACAAAGAAGGAAGACGGATAGCATAGAAAGGAGGGAATGGAGGGGGAAGAGATAAAAGAAAACACCTGTTTGGCCCAAGCGTAGAGAGGGCCTTCAGCGATCTGCACAGGACCCCATTGAATATTTTTAATCTCCTTCTCTGAACTGTCAGAGGGCCCTTCTCTTCTTCGCTCTCCCCACTTTTCATTTCATCTCGACATTGGCAGCCACTCTGACAAGCAGTTCTTCATTTTTTATGATGTTCGTGTCTCGCAGAGTGTGTTGTCAGGCAAAGCCCTCGTCAGTGGAAAGGCTGTCCCAGGATCAGAGGAGACAAACCCAGGTGTCACACAGACAGGCAGAGAGAGAGGGGGGAGATGGGGGGTGAGGGAAGCAGGTGAGTGAGGGTGAGGAAGGGAGAGAGGTGGTGATGGGAGTGAGAGGGAGAGGGGAAAAAACAGGGTAGAGAGGATGAGACAGGGTAGAGAGGATGAGACAGGGTAGAGAGGAAGAGACAGGGTAGAGAGGAAGAGACAGGGTAGAGGGGAAGAGACAGGGTAGAGGGGAAGAGACAGGATAGAGGGGAAGAGACAGGGTAGAGAGGATGAGACAGGGTAGAGGGGAAGAGACAGGGTAGAGAGGATGAGACAGGGTAGAGGGGAAGAGACAGGATAGAGGGGAAGAGACAGGGTAGAGAGGATGAGACAGGGTAGAGGGGAAGAGACAGGGTAGAGAGGATGAGACAGGGTAGAGGGGAAGAGACAGGATAGAGGGGAAGAGACAGGGTAGAGGGGAAGAGACAGGGTAGAGAGGATGAGACAGGGTAGAGGGGAAGAGACAGGATAGAGGGGAAGAGACAGGGTAGAGGGGAAGAGACAGGGTAGAGGGGAAGAGACAGGGTAGAGGAAGAGACGGGGTAGAGAGGAAGAGACGGGGTAGAGAGGAAGAGACAGGATAGAGGGGAAGAGACAGGGTAGAGAGGATGAGACAGGGTAGAGGGGAAGAGACAGGGTAGAGAGGATGAGACAGGGTAGAGGGGAAGAGACAGGATAGAGGGGAAGAGACAGGGTAGAGGGGAAGAGACAGGGTAGAGAGGATGAGACAGGGTAGAGGGGAAGAGACAGGATAGAGGGGAAGAGACAGGGTAGAGGGGAAGAGACAGGGTAGAGAGGAAGAGACAGGGTAGAGAGGAAGAGACAGGATAGGGGGGAAGAGACTGGGTAGAGGGGAAGAGACAGGGTAGAAGGGAAGAGACAGGGTAGAGGAAGAGACAGGGTAGAGGGGAAGAGACAGGGTAGAGAGGATGAGAGGGTAGAGGGGAAGAGACAGGGTAGAGAGGAAGAGACAGGGTAGAGAGGAAGAGACAGGGTAGAGGGGAAGAGACAGGGTAGAGAGGATGAGAGGGTAGAGGGGAAGAGACAGGGTAGAGAGGATGAGACAGGGTAGAGAGGAAGAGACAGGATAGAGAGGATGAGACAGGGTAGAGGGGAAGAGACAGGATAGAGGGGAAGAGACAGGGTAGAGGGGAAGAGACAGGGTAGAGGGGAAGAGACAGGGTAGAGAGGATGAGACAGGGTAGAGAGGAAGAGACAGGGTAGAGAGGAAGAGACAGGGTAGAGAGGAAGAGACAGGGTAGAGAGGATGAGACAGGGTAGAGAGGAAGAGACAGGGTAGAGGGGAAGAGACAGGGTAGAGAGGATGAGACAGGGTAGAGAGGAAGAGACAGGGTAGAGAGGAAGAGACAGGGTAGAGGGGAAGAGACAGGGTAGAGAGGATGAGACAGGGTAGAGGGGAAGAGACAGGGTAGAGGGGAAGAGACAGGGTAGAGAGGAAGAGACAGGGTAGAGGGGAAGAGACAGGGTAGAGAGGATGAGACAGGGTAGAGAGGAAGAGACAGGATAGAGGAAGAGACAGGGTAGAGAGGAAGAGACAGGGTAGAGAGGAAGAGACAGGGTAGAGGGGAAGAGACAGGGTAGAGAGGATGAGACAGGGTAGAGGGGAAGAGACAGGGTAGAGGGGAAGAGACAGGGTAGAGAGACAGGGAAATAATGTTCTGATGAGATGATATTAATGTATTTGTATAATAATAATGTATAATAATAATGTATTTGTCACATGCTTCGTAAACAACAGGTGTAGACTTACAATGAAATGCTTACTTACAGTGAAATGCTTACTTATTTACAATGAAATGCTTACTTACAGTGAAATGCTTACTTATTTACAATGAAATGCTTACTTACAGTGAAATGCTTACTTATTTACAGTGAAATGCTTACTTACTTACAGTGAAATGCTTACTTACTTACAGGGAAATGCTTACTTACTTACAGTGAAATGCTTACTTACTTACAGGTGAAATGCTTACTTACTTACAGGGAAATGCTTACTTACAGTGAAATGTGCACAGTACTTACAGTGAAATGGTTACTAACTCACAGTGAAATGCTTACTTACAGTGAAAAGCTTACTTACTTACAGTGAAAAGCTTACTTACAGTGAAATGCTTACTTACAGTGAAATGCTTTCTTACAGTGAAATTATTACTTACTTACTTACAGTGAAATGCTTACTTACTTACTTACAGTGAAATGCTTACTTACTTAATAAAGTGAGGTAGAAATGGAAAGATGAGACAGACAGAGGGAGATGGGACACTGTTGAGGGAGGGAGGGAGGGAGAGATGAGACACATACTGTAGGTGCAAACAGAGATTGAAAGGGAGATGAACAGAGGAGAGGCAGATAGGTGAGAGACTGAGAGAGATTAGACTAAATAGAGAAAAGGCAGTCAGTTACATTAATGCCAGTGCTTTTATCTCCTAGTTGTTATCTCCCTGCACTGTTACCTCCCAGAGAAGGCTGGAGACAGGGGGAAACGTGATAGTCATTAACTGGAGAGGCTGGCAGGGTGTGTGTGTGTTTAGGCACCTGCATATGAATATACCTGCACAGTGGATGCAAGAGGGTTTCAGGACGGGATTCAAAGTTCCCTGTATGTATGTTTAAGCCTACTCATGTTGGTGTGTGTGTCCTTGTCCCCCCGTCCCAGCGCTGGACAAGCTGAGCACACAGCACCTGTACCACCCCACCCAGGTGGAGATAGTTCAGTCCAACGTGGTGTTTGACATCAGCAGCCTGATGCTGTACGGGACCCAGGCGGTGCCGGTCAGACTGAAGATCCTGCTGGACCGTCTGTTCAGTGTTCTGAAGCAGGAGGAGGTGCTCCACATACTGCACGGCCTGGGCTGGACCCTGAGGGACTACGTCAGGGGCTACATACTGCAGGTACGTGGGACACACACACACACACACGGTTCAGATACAGACGTGTGTTACTATAGCCGTAACAGACAGACACATACATAATAGACATGCACAGTGTGCATTCAAATATATACACACTTACAAACTGATAACTGAAAATTAATACACATGGATCATGTAACACATTTTAGATGTGAATATGCACTGTAATCATTTATACACACACTCACACACTCCCAGATGTGTGTGTGTGTGTGTGTGTGTGTGTGTGTGTGATTCTCTTGGATGTTTAACAAGTCCACTTATTCCAACTCATTACAGCCTCTGTATATGTCACCAAGTGGGCCCGCAAATCACTCTCACCATCGCAGTACTTTTCCAAAGGCTTTTGATCAAAGAAACAGTAGTAACAATTGAACGTGTTTTAAACGCTAGCGCTCAATTCTTCTCTCATTTTTGTCTTTGTTTCCAACAACTCCCGTCAACAGTGTCCCTCTACATAAAAAACAACCAACGGAACGAAAAAAAAAGTAGAAAGAATTTCACGCCAGCAGACTATAAAACCACCATTGGATTTACCCCTCCCTCCCTCCCTGCCTCCCTCCCAGATAATTGCAGTCAGACACATTTCTTAATCAAAGGTACCAGAGGCTTCGGTCTCTCAAAACCCAAACCAAAGTGTTCCTGAATGAATTAGTTAAGAACGAGGGGAACATGTGCTTGTGGTTAGAGTGTTCGGTGGTGTGTGTGTTGTCCAAAGCCAATAGCAACGTTGTGGCGGTGAGGTACCGTGGCTGGGGCTTGTGTTCCACAATGGAGTGTGGGTAAGTGGAACAGCATGGCTGGAGAGAAAGGAGAGAGGAGAGGGCGGTTTTGAGGCCTTGTATGTGGAAACAGCTTCTGTGAGTAAACTGCTCGCAGACTTGTCCAACACACAGACACACACACAGAAAAATACACACACAATGGAGATACACACACACACACACACACACACAGAGACAAACAAACAAATCCATGCATTCTTACAGGTTTTAGGTTGAGTTGTGTTTAATAGACTCAATATACCCAGGATATTTTTTTTTTTGCATTGTTTTACAAATCAAATTATTTTTTTATCTTTCTAGTTTTAGCTTTTTTAAAATCTTTTTTTGTGTAATTATTTTGCACTCTGACAAAAAATAACATATTCGTCTTCCAACCCTCCTCCAACCCGTATAGTCTTAGACTGTGAGAAAGACGTTGCCTTTGGCTATCCAAACGTTCCAACTCAGTGTGGTTGAATCAGCTGCTTCTAATAGACTGTCTCTCTAACCATCGTTGTTCAAACCACCCAGCCTAGTCGCTAGTCACTAACCCCCCAGATCTCTTCAAAAAGGCCTTCAAAGGTTTCGCTCCGCAGCCCAAATTGTCAGTCACTTAAGGACAGTGAGCAGTCGTTGTAGCCTATTAGCCTGTAAGTAGCTATGAAATTCAATCATCTCCCAGCCTCAGGGCAGCCACGTTATGTCTGTGGAGCGGTTATTCTTGCTACAGCGCTCCATGGTAGATCCAATGGAGTAGAGTTATGATGGAAATTGATGGGATGTAAAAACATGTCAACTTAAAAACATGTCAACTTCCTGTATTTAGCTAATGATGTAATATAATTAAATACAATATGAATAAAAAAAGGGATTATCAGTGTGTAATCCGATTTGAATTGAGAAGGAAATCTGATGTTACATTTGATTCAGGGTTTTGATCATTTTAGTCAGTTGATTGATAGACATGTCAGTACTCAGAACCTTTTTCTACCTTCATTCTCCTGTGAAGTAAATGAACAGACATGATCCTTGACATCTGATCAAAAAATATAAATCCTTCCATGTAATCTCTCTCTCTCTCTCTGGCTTTTGACTTAATCACCCTCCTTTCACTCCTACGAGACTGAAGTCAAGACCCAGATCATGATCTGTAGTACATCAGTGTGTATGTGTGTGCGTGCGTTTGTGTGTGTGTGTGTCTGTGTGTGTGCGCGCGTCAACACAGACACACATGTGTGTTGTTCTGACCAGTGTGTGTTGTTCTGACCAGTGTGTGTATGTGTCAGTGATGCACCATAGAGCCCAGGACACTGAGCTGACAGAGTACACCTCAGGCCTTCTGATGCCTCACACACACCACACCATGTATTATTACGCACAAACACACACACACACACACACACACACACACACACACACACACACAGTCACACACAGTCACACACACGCTCACACACACACACACACACACACACACACACACACACACATGCATACATAGACAGGTACACACACACCATTTCTCTCTGCTCGTCTGCCCGTGTCAATGTTACAGTATGTTGTTTCAGCTCTGTTCTCTCTCTCTCTCTCTCTCCTATTGGTGACAGACAGTGTGTGTGTGTGTGTGTGTGTGTGTGTGTGTGTGTGTGTGTGTGTGTGTGTGTGTGTGTGTGTGTTGTTCCAGTGCCGGTGGCACCGGTGTAATATCTGACTGCGGAGGATACAACATGTTGAAAGTCCCAGCCAGCCTTCTGAATATATGAATAATGTTCTCTCCATCCCTCCACTCTCTAGCCTTCACCTGTCTCCACGGTAACACCACTGTCACCCGTAATCACTGTCCGCCCCGCTCCCCGGCCGATTGGGCCCCGCCGCCTGTCACTCACACACACACACACAGGCACACAGACACACACAGGAACACATCCGTAGGCACACACGCAGACAACACACACACACACACACAGCACCCGCACTGCTGTGATCTCAGGACCGTGAAGAGAGTGAGGGCTTTTTCTCCACTTTCTCTGTTATTTTCTCTCTGTTCATCTGTTTGGGTTGGAATGCTGCAACATAAAGGTGAAGGCTCTGTTGCCCTTAACACTGTGCTATCAGAAACCAGGTGTAGCCAAATTGTGTGTACTTTAGTGTTCGTCTGTGCATATGTGTGTGTGAATGTGTGTGCATTGTACTTGTACATGCCTGTGAGTGAGTGTGGACATACACTATCAGTCAAAAGTTTGGACACACCTACTCATTCCAGGGTTTTTCTTTATTTTTACTATTTTCTACATTGTAGAATAATAGTGAATACATCAAAACTATGAAATAACACATATGGAATCATGTAGTAACCAAAGAAGTGTTAAACAAATCAAAATGTATTTTATAGTTTAGATTCTTCAAATAGCCACCCTTTGCCTTGATGACAGCTTTGCACACTCTTGGCATTCTCTCAACCAGCTTCATGAGGAATGCTTTTCCAACAGTCTTGAAGGAGTTCCCACATATGCTGAGCACTTGTTGGCTGCTTATCCTTCACTCTGCGGTCCAACTCATCCAAACCATCTCAATTGTGTTAAGGTCGGGTGATTGTGGAGGCCAGGTCATCTGATTCAGCACTCCATCACTCTCCTTCTTGGTCAAATAGTCCTTACACAGCCTGGAGGTGTGTTTTGGGTCATTGTCCTGTTGAAAAACAAATTATTAGCCCACTAAGCGCAAAACAGATGGGATGACCATGCTGGTTAAGTGTGCCTTGAATTCTAAATAAATCACTGACAGTGTCACCAGCAAAGCACCCCCACACCATCACACCTCCTCCTCTCTGCTTCACGGTGGGAACCACACATGCAGAGATCATCCGTTCACCCACACCGCGTCTCACAAAGACACGGCGGTTGGAACCCAAAATCTCCAATTTCGACTCCAGACCAAAGGACAGATTTCCACCGGTCTAATGTCCATTGCTCGTGTTTCTTGGCCCAAGCAAGTCTCTTCTTCTTATTGGTGTCCTTTAGTAGTGGTTTATTTTCAGCAATGCGACCATGAAGGCCTGATTCACTCAATCTCCTCTGAACAGTTGATGTTGAGATGTGTCTGTTACTTGAACTCTGTGAAGCATTTGGGCTGCAATCTGAGGTGCAGTTAACTCTAATGAACTTATCCTTTGCAGCAGAGGTAACTCTGGGTCTTCCTTTCCTGCGGCAGTCCTCATGAGAGCCAGTTTCATCATAGCGCTTGATGGTTTTTGCGACTGCACTTGAAGAAGCTTTCAAAGTTCTTGACATTTTCCGGATTGACTGACTTTCATGTCTTAAAGTAATGATGAACTGTCATTTCTCTTTGCTTATTTGAGCTGTTCTTGACATAATATGGACTTGGTCTTTTACCAAATAGGGCTATCTTCTGTATACCCCCCCTATCTTGTCACAACACAACTGATTGGCTCAAACGCATTAAGAAGGAAATAAATTCCACAAATTAACTTTTAACAAGGCACACCTGTTAATTGAAATGCATTCCAGGTGACTAACTCATGAAGCTGGTTGAGAGAATGCCAAGAGTGTGCAAAGCTGTCATCAAGGCAAAGGGTGGCTACTTTGAAGAATCTCAAATATAAAACATATTTTGATTTGTTTAACACTTTTTTGGTTACTACATGATTCCATATGTGTTATTTCATAGTTTTGATGTCTTCACTATTATTCTACAATGTAAAAAAAAAAAAAAAAGAATGTCCATCCTTTTGACTGGTACTCTACATACATACCTAGTTATCTGTGTGTGTGTGTTTTATAGTACATACTGTGTGTGTGTGTGTGTCCATACAGCTGTTTTGTATAGCTCAGAGCAGGATTAGAGTGGGGCGTCACGTAGGCTCATCTGGTTCTGCCTTCTCTCCTATGTGGACATTTAGGATGTTTCCCAACGCCACGCACCTCTCTTTCCCAGCACACAGATTACTGAGGTGAGCCAAGCACTCTCAGTTGATACACCACGACATGCCTTAGAGACACCAAGATAATCAACCTCCTGTCACTTTATTTTGTAGAGTAAACATAATTGTTATCATGGTTATTGTCATGATTATCTTTGTTGTCATCAACATCATCGTGTTGATCATAGATATCCGTAAGAATATTTGCACGTTTGTCATAATTCAATTTTTACCATCATTCATTTTCCTACTTTTGTAATCCTACAATTATGATTCTATGAGATATTAGTTAATATCCCAGCAGCAAAGACAAATTCTGTTCTCCATCTTAATGCATTATGCCAGGTCACGTACATCATAAGAAGGGTAAATATATTGTTGAGGCGTGACTAAATATGCGTACACTTTGCAATTTACCATTGTAATAGACTGTTTAAGCAGGAGGAAATGAATCGATAGCATAAAAAGCTCAATAGCTCGTCAAGTGGTTGGAATTGTGATTTGCGAAGTGAGGGGAATTATAAATAACATCAATAGCCATTAAAATGAATGATTGTTTTTTTCTTTCTCTCTCTCTCTCTCTCTCTCTCTCTCTCTCTCTCTCTCTCTCTCTCTCTCTCTCTCTCTCTCTCTCTCTATCTCTCTCTCTCTGTCTCTCTCTCTCTCTCTCTGTCTTCCTCTCCCTCTTTCTTCACATTACAGTTAGACACACACACATGCATACATACACACACACACACACATATAGAGCGTACATAGACGCGTGTACACACACACAATCAGCAATTATGAACCATTAGCGAACAGAATTGTATATCGCTATAACGTCTACAGCTGATTCACTCTTAACAATAGCATAGTTATCAATGCACAGGCGTGAACACACACACACACACACACACACACACACACACACACACACACACACACACACACACACTGCATCTATAGCAATAAGCTAATGAGGCCTAACGTACTGTACTTCTCCTCTCTCTCAGTAAACACATTCTTATAGCCACCGCAGGGACACAATCGCTCCCCGTGATCTCATTTTCAACTGTTTTAATTTCAAAAAGTGCTTTAATGACCTTCGCAGTGGTCCTCGCCACTCCACGACCGTTGTGCAGTAAAATATTCCATTAGGAAATTGTAATGAAAAACCCAGCGGGATCATTACAGACCCAAACCCTCACTTCTCTTGCTAGTGCTAGTTTTTTATTTTTTTATTTTTTTGAAAGGGAATCATACATAAAAAAGTGGAAAGTGTCTGTTTTGGCTGAATTTAAGGAAGTGTTGTAAACTAGGCTTGTGTTGTTTTGCTCAGCTTTCATGTTGCTTTTATCAATAGTTATTGTCACCCTTGCATGACATCATCAGTATGGACCCCTGTTGGAGCATTATGATGTAATCATATCCCCTAGCCAGACATGTTGCAGATAATGTCAAACTAGACATACTGACATAGTTTGTCTCATTCATTCAATATACAATATGATATCATTCCATCACTACTGTGATGTTATTTGTCACAACAATCTCATTCTGCTTGTATCATCCAGTATTTATTTGGGTCCATTTAGTCGTCATGGTAGTGATGTGTGTTCCTCAGGGAGCACCTCATGGCTACCTCACAGTGTATCTGGCTGTGAACTATGCTGGCTGTGCTGTAGGTCTGTCTCCCCTGACAGCGCTGACTGATCATCACACCTCTGTTCTCCTCTCTTTTGTTCTGGTCTCAACCCAAAGACGTATCAACAAATGTTCATATGAAACACACACACAACATACACACACACACTAGGCTTTTGAGGACAACTCAACTCCTCTCAACTCCTCCTCAGAATACTCTTCTCAACTCGCCACCCCCCCACCCTGACTACATACATGCCAAACCTCCAAGCCCCCCTTTCACCCCCTCCCCCCTCCAAGCCCAAATCCAAAGCAATGTGTGAAAAATCGAGACGGGTCCTCAACGACTGCCAGTCGTCAGGGGCCCTATCTCTCTTTCTCTCTCTCGCTCTCTCTCTCTCTCTCTCTCTCTCTCTCGCTCTCTCTCTCCCTCTCTCTCTCTCTCTCTCTCTCTCGCTCTCTCTGTGTGTCTCTGTCTCTCTGTGTCTCTTTCTTTCCTCTCCCTGTCCCCCCTTTGTCAGGGTCCTTGGCTCAACCCCTCAGGTCCCTCCAGCCCTCTCTCCATCCATCTCTCCCTCATATGGTGCCAGAGCAGGCCCTGTTAGTTGGCCCGCTCCACCCAGCACCAATGGAGACCAGATGCCTTTGGTTCTCTCTCCGCCTGTCACCGCTCCGCTCCGTCCCGACAGATGGAATTCCTATCAGTCTGGCCCTCTCTCTCTCTCTCTCTCTCTCTCTCTCTCTCTCTCTCTCTCTCTCTCTCTCTCTCTCTCTCTCTCTCTCTCTCTCTCTCTCTCTCTCTCTCTCTCTCTCTCTCTCTCTCTCTCTCTCTCTCTCTCTCTCTCTCTCTCTGTCTTTCCTTTTCTTGTTCATTTCCTTATTGAGAGAGAGAGAGAGAGAGAGATAGAGAGAGAGAGAGGAGAGAGAGAGAGAGAGAGAGAGAAGGCCTAGCCAGCCAGCCAACATGTGGGCCCAAGCCCAGGGTTTTCCTGAGCGACATTCTCTGTAATGTTCTGTCCTTGTAGAACATTGGGCTTCCTCCCCCTTTATGAGATGCGGTTTTCCTGACTCCACCGCGCTTCCAGGAGACCCAGATGGAACCGCTAACACACACACTACACTACACAAAACCCACACCCCTCCAATACGCTCCCATATTCCTCCCTACTTCTTTTCCCTCCCTCCATCTCTCAGGGACACAGGGGTAAGAGAAGGGGGGCACAATGAGGCCCTTTTATTTAAATACCTGACATCTGGGCGCAGTGTGGCCGTCCAGGCTCGTCTTGGGTTTGTTAGAGGGGTAAAACCCGTGGCGCAGAGCAGGGGCCAGACTACCCAATATGCTGCTGCTACTTCCTGATTTATTTAATGAAGGATGTCCTCTGGCTAAACCAGCTGATGCGATTAACAAGGAGGAGAGAGAGGGGGAGAGGAATGAACAGGGAGCCAGGGCCAGACACCACACCGCAGACCAAACACACACAATAACAAATACACACTCATAAACACACACACATACCCGCACTGGCTACCAAACGCAGTCAGACACACCGATCTTCATAAAGGGGACTATTTGTTATTACAATGGAATTACATGTATGGAAGTGGTTATTACATGGATTAAGTAGTAATTGTGTAATATCCCCTAGAACAGGACACCTAGTACATGTGGCAGGTGGTTCCTGCAGGGTCTGACTGAGGCTGTCAACTGTGATAGAACAGGAATGTTTTTCTGCTTTGAGTCAGATTTCATATTTCACTTGGGTTTTTTTTCTCCCCCTCTCCTCCTCTCTCTCTGTCTCTCACTCTGTCAACCGGAAGGTCACCCTATCCATCCCTCGCCTGAGAAACTTCCATTTTAGGTAGTCACGCTGCGTGCAATTTTTTGGGACGCGATCCCCTACCTCCCCTACCCCCAACATCTTCTTACCCCACCTCTCCTCTTCTCCTCTCCTTCTCTTCCTCCTCCTCTCCTTCTCCTCTCATCACCTCCCATCGTCTCGGAACCTGTTTTCTGTTATCACTGGCCTGATGTCGGAGAGATAGATGGACAGGGCGAAGCGATTCCTAAGGTGGAGGAATTTCTTCTCTATCATATGGTTATGATTTTCAGGAGGGTGGGGGTGGGGGGGGGACGTCAGGCTAGATTTGAGTTTTAAGGCTTAGGGTTGGCTCAGTGCGAGGAGTTGTTCAGCTCCAGGCAACATCAAAGGGGCCGGTGCACTGAATCAAGGTGATTTCTACACACGCACACACAAACACACACACAATATGTGTCCTCGCCAGCTGCCCAAGTGCCCATAGTCTTATTCATTCCTGTTTTTTTCCACTTTCACATGCTCAGACAGGGTCAGAGATAGAGGGATGTGACTTGAGGTTAGAGGACTAGTGTGATGGAGGAGACTTAGATAGTACCAGACACCATACTCTCCAACATATATACTGTATGTGCCTGTTAGCAGATGCTCTTCATACTTGAATGAAGTTACTGACACTGACCCTGTTTGTTGTATCACTGTAATTCCAGACCAATTCCTTCCCCTTATAATCTATATGACACTGATTAATATCGATACAACAGTATACATTCTGTATATATTTTGTATCTAAGTGTGAGAATTCTCCCTGTCACTTTTCCCAGAGCACTACAGAGCGGACTAGAGTAAAGTAGGCAAATCTTTACACCAAGGGCCTAATATCAGTGCTGCACAATCCCAAACCCAAGCCCCAAATGGATTCAAGCTGGAGAGGGGGGGTTATGCACAGGTTACATCGTATGAAGGAATTTGGGAAGTAATTCCCCTTATATTGGATTTGGACGAGATGCTGACTTTCTGCCATAGTGGAGCTTCAGCACGGCCCCATAACCTGAGAGAGAGAGGATGAGAGAGGGAGAGGGAGAGGGAGGGAGAGAGAGGGAGAGGGAGAGAGAGAGAGAGAGAGAGGGAGAGGGAGAGGGAGAGGGAGAGGGGAGAGAGAGAGAGAGCGGGAGAGAGAGAGAAACGAATAGTGATAAATTATGTGAAACCATTTTGATGTAATGATGTATTCAGCGTTATCTATAACACCTCTGCTATGACATCAGGTGGAAGTTGAGTTAAAAACACCTCAAAGTAAAAAGAGAGGAGTTTCTTTGAGTGAAACGTTTTTAGCAGTTAGACGCTGTGGTCT
>NW_028166492.1:10000-78047 GCF_964263955.1 Coregonus lavaretus | reverse complement strand
TCTCTCTCTCTCTCTCTCTGTCTCTGTCTCTCTCTCTCTCTCTCTCTCTCTCTCTCTCTCGATCTCTCTCTCTCTCTCTCTCTCTCTTCTCTCTCTCTCTCTCTCTCTCTCTCTCTCTCTCTCTCTCTCTCTCTCTCTGTGTCTCTGTGTCTCTGTGTCTCCGTCTCTCTCTCTCTCTCTCTCTCTCTCTCTCTCTCTCTCTCCTCTCTTCTCTCTCCTCTCTCTCTCTGTCTCTGTCTCTGTCTCTGTCTCTGTCTCTCTCTCTCTCTCTCTCTCTCTCTCTCTCTCTCTCGCTCTCTCTCTCTCTCTCTCTCTCTCTCTCTCTCTCTCTCTCTCTCTCTCTCTCTCTGTCTCTCTGTCTCTGTCTCTCTCTCTTTCTCTCTCTGTCTCTGTCTCTGTCTCTGTCTCTGTCTCTCTCTCTCTCTCTCTCTCTCCTCTCTCTCTCTCCTCTCTCTCTCTCTCTCTCTCTCTCTCTCTCTCTCTCTCTCTCCTCCATCCCCCTCTCTCTCTCTATATATACAGTGGGGAAAAAAAGTATTTAGTCAGCCACCAATTGTGCAAGTTCTCCCACTTAAAAAGATGAGAGAGGCCTGTAATTTTCATCATAGGTACACGTCAACTATGACAGACAAATAGAGAAAAAAAATTCCAGAAAATCACATTGTAGGATTTTTAATGAATTTATTTGCAAATTATGGTGGAAAATAAGTATTTGGTCACCTACAAACAAGAAAGATTTCTGGCTCTCACAGACCTGTAACTTCTTCTTTAAGAGGCTCCTCTGTCCTCCACTCGTTACCTGTATTAATGGCACCTGTTTGAACTTGTTATCAGTATAAAAGACACCTGTCCACAACCTCAAACAGTCACACTCCAAACTCCACAATGGCCAAGACCAAAGAGCTGTCAAAGGACACCAAAAACAAAATTGTAGACCTGCACCAGGCTGGGAAGACTGAATCTGCAATATTTAAGCAGCTTGGTTTGAAGAAATCAACTGTGGGAGCAATTATTAGGAAATGGAAGACATACAAGACCACTGATAATCTCCCTCGATCTGGGGCTCCACGCAAGATCTCACCCCGTGGGGTCAAAATGATCACAAGAACGGTGAGCAAAAATCCCAGAACCACATGGGGGGACCTAGTGAATGACCTGCAGAGAGCTGGGACCAAAGTAAAAAAGCCTACCATCAGTAACACACTACGCCGCCAGGGACTCAAATCCTGCAGTGCGAGACGTGTCCCCCTGCTTAAGCCAGTACATGTCCAGGCCCGTCTGAAGTGCATTTGGATGATCCAGAAGAGGATTGGGAGAATGTCATACGCTCAGATGAAACCAAAATATAACTTTTTGGTAAAAACTCAACTCGTCATGTTTGGAGGACAAATAATGCTGAGTTGCATCCAAAGAACACCATACCTACTGTGAAGCATGGGGTTGGAAACATCATGCTTTGGGGCTGTTTTTCTGCAAAGGGACCAGGACGACTAATCCGTGTAAAGGAAAGAATGAATGGGGCCATGTATCGTGAAATTTTGAGTGAAATCCTCCTTCCATCAGCAAGGGCATTGAAGATGAAACGTGGCTGGGTCTTTCAGCATGACAATGATCCCAAACACACCGCCCGGGCAACGAAGGAGTGGCTTCGTAAGAAGCATTTCAAGGTCTCCAGATCTCAACCCCATAGAAAATCTTTGGAGGGAGTTGAAAGTCTGTGTTGCCCAGCGACAGCCCCAAAACATCACTGCTCTAGAGGAGATCTGCATGGAGGAATGGGCCAAAATACCAGCAACAGTGTGTGAAAACCTTGTGAAGACTTACAGAAAACGTTTGACCAGTGTCATTGCCAACAAAGGGTATATAACAAAGTATTGAGAAACTTTTGTTATTGACCAAATACTTATTTTCCACCATCATATGCCAATAAATTCATAAAAAATCCTACAATGTGATTTTCTGGATTTTTTTTTCTCATTTTGTCTGTCATAGTTGACGTGTACCTATGATGAAAATGACAGGCCTCTCTCATCTTTTTAAGTGGGAGAACTTGCACAATTGGTGGCTGACTAAATACTTTTTTTCCCCACTGTATATATATTATTATTTTATCTTCTCTTTTTCACAGTAAACTTTTGGCGAAAATTGAATTTCATACACAAGGGCTACGATGGAAAATAACATATTTTTTCTCCCAACGCACCTTAGCTGAGCTACCTACCGAGAGTTAGAATGATGTATGTGCTGGATATTGTGCTGGGAGGCAGGGTAGTAGAGTCTGCCATGTACAGCCCAGCAGAGTTTGTTTACAAAACTTGTGTAAATATGACTGGAGAGTGTATGACTTTCTGAATATGAATATTAGTGTCTGGGAAGGGGATGCTTGCATGTTAGGATCACATGGGCTAATCAGATGTTCTAAGGACATGAACTAAAGCTCACATATGACACAGATGACAGTAATACAACTGGAGATTGTATATCATAAAATTAAAATTAAATCGAGATTGTATATCATCACCTTATGGTGCACTGTTCTCTTTTCGACAACAAACTCTTCAGGAAGGAACTTATTGTGTAAAAACATCCCTCTCCTCTGCCTTGGAGCACTCTGAGATTAAAAGTTAAATACAACCTCGTAGATAACAACAACACACTCTTCATTAGACATACAAAGCCAACTCATGTGGAGTTACATCAACCCAACAGCCTAGCCCTGTGGAGTTACATCACCCCAACAGCCTAGCCCTGTGGTGTTACATCACCCCAACAGCCTAGCCCTGTGGAGTTACATCACCCCAACAGCCTAGCCCTGTGGAGTTACATCAACCCAAAAGCCCAGCCCTGTGGAGTTACATCACCTCAACAGCCTAGCCCTGTGGAGTTACATCACCCCAACAGCCCAACCCTGTGGAGTTACATCACCCCAACAGCCTAGCCCTGTGGAGTTACATCACACCAACAGCCTAGCCCTGTGGAGTTACATCAACCCAACAGCCTAGCCCTGTGGAGTTACATCACCCCAACAGCCTAGCCCTGTGGAGTTACATCACCCCAACAGCCTAGCCCTGTGGAGTTACATCACCCCAACAGCCTAGCCCTGTGGAGTTACATCAACCCAACAGCCCAGCCCTGTGGAGTTACATCAACCCAACAGCCCAGCCCTGTGGAGTTACATCACACCAACAGCCTAGCCCTGTGGAGTTACATCACCCCAACAGCCTAGCCCTGTAGAGTTACATCAACCCAACAGCCTAGCCCTGTGGAGTTACATCACCCCAACAGCCTAGCCCTGTGGAGTTACATCACCCCAACAGCCCAGCCCTGTGGAGTTACATCACCCCAACAGCCTAGCCCTGTGGAGTTACATCACCCCAACAGCCTAGCCCTGTGGAGTTACATCACCCCAACAGCCCAGCCCTGTGGAGTTACATCAACCCAACAGCCCAGCCCTGTGGAGTTACATCACACCAACAGCCTAGCCCTGTGGAGTTACATCACCCCAACAGCCTAGCCCTGTGGAGTTACATCAACCCAACAGCCCAGCCCTGTGGAGTTACATCAACCCAACAGCCTAGCCCTGTGGAGTTACATCACCCCAACAGCCTAGCCCTGTGGAGTTACATCAACCCAACAGCCCAGCCCTGTGGAGTTACATCACCCCAACAGCCTAGCCCTGTGGAGTTACATCAACCCAACAGCCTAGCCCTGTGGAGTTACATCAACCCAACAGCCTAGCCCTAAAATACCTTCCAGTCTAGTTCCTCTGTTATACTAATATTTTCTGCTAGCTCCTCTCTGCCTCAGTGATGTGTCTGTCCCCTCAGTGACGTGTCTGTCTCCTCAGTGATGTGTCTGTCTCCTCAGTGACGTGTCTGTCCCCACAGTGACGTGTCTGTCCCCTCAGTGATGTGTCTGTCCCCTCAGTGACGTGTCTGTCCCCACAGTGACGTGTCTGTCCCCACAGTGACGTGTCTGTCCTCTCGGTGACGTGTCTGTCCCCTCAGTGATGTGTCTGTCCCCTCAGTGATGTGTCTGTCCCCTCATCCAGCAGCATACCACCCTGAATCCCACTGCTAGCTTGCCACTGAAGCTATGCAGGGTCAGTCCAGGTCGGTCCCTGGGTGGGAGACCAGATGCTGCTGGAAGTGGTGTTGGAGGAACAGTAGGAGGCAGTCTTTCCTCTGGTCTAAGGAGATCCCAATGCCCCAGGGCAGTTATTGGGGACATCACCCTGTGTAGAGTGCCGTCTTTCGGATGGGACTTCAAACGGGTGTCCTGACCTCTGTGGTTAATAAAGATCCCATGGCATTTATTGTAAATGTAGGGGAGTTAACCCCGGTGTCCTGGCTAAATTCCCAATCAGGCCTTCATACCATCATCGCCACCTAATCATCCCCAGTTTCTAATTGGCTCATTCATCCTCCTCTCCCCTGTAACTATTCCCCAGGTAGTTGCTGTAAATGAGAATGTGTTCTCAGTCAACTTAGCTGGTAAAATAAGGGTAAAATAAAAATATGTGTCTGTCTCCTCAGTGATGTGTCTGTCCCCACTGTGTTGAGCTAAACACCCACAGGCAACAGTACAACACCCTATAATACCTTCTATCTGTTCTGCCTTCTCCAGTAATGTTGAAGTAGAGAGAAGTAATGTTGAAGTAGAGAGGAGTAATATTGAAGTAGAGAGGAGGAATGCTCCAGTAATGTTGAAGTAGAGAGGAGGAATGCTCCAGTAATGTTGAAGTAGAGAGGAGGAATGTTGAAGTAGAGAGGAGGAATGCTCCAGTAATGTTGAAGTAGAGAGGAGGAATGTTCCAGTAATGTTGAAGTAGAGAGGAGGAATGCTCCAGTAATGTTGAAGTAGAGAGGAGGAATGCTCCAGTAATGTTGAAGTAGAGAGGAGGAATGTTCCAGTAATGTTGAAGTAGAGAGGAGGAATGTTCCAGTAATGTTGAAGTAGAGAGGAGGAATGTTCCAGTAATGTTGAAGTAGAGAGGAGGAATGCTCCAGTAATGTTGAAGTAGAGAGGAAGAATGTTCCAGTAATGTTGAAGTAGAGAGGAGGAATGCTCCAGTAATGTTGAAGTAGAGAGGAGGAATGCTCCAGTAATGTTGAAGTAGAGAGGAGGAATGCTCCAGTAATGTTGAAGTAGAGAGGAGGAATGTTCCAGTAATGTTGAAGTAGAGAGGAGGAATGTTCCAGTAATGTTGAAGTAGAGAGGAGGAATGTTCCAGTAATGTTGAAGTAGAGAGGAGGAATGTTCCAGTAATGTTGAAGTAGAGAGGAGGAATGCTCCAGTAATGTTGAAGTAGAGAGGAGGAATGTTCCAGTAATGTTGAAGTACATTTACATTTACATTTTAGTCATTTAGCAGACGCTCTTATCCAGAGCGACTTACAGGAGCAATTAGGGTTAAGTGCCTTGCTTAAGGGCACATCGACAGATTTTTCACCTAGTCGGCTCGGGGATTAGAACCAGCGACCTTTCGGTTACTGGCACAACGCTCTTACCCACTAAGCTACCTGCCGCCCCAGTAATGTTGAAGTAGAGAGGAGGAATGCTCCAGTAATGTTGAAGTAGAGAGGAGGAATGCTCCAGTAATGTTGAAGTAGAGAGGAGGAATGTTGAAGTAGAGAGGAGGAATGCTCCAGTAATGTTGAAGTAGAGAGGAGGAATGTTCCAGTAATGTTGAAGTAGAGAGGAGGAATGCTCCAGTAATGTTATCTCCTATAGGTTCTCTGAGATTATTAATGTCCCCAGTGGTAACTATTTACTCAGCAGACAACACTCTTAGTGACCAGATTTGTCTCCTCCCTATTAACCAACATTCTAATTGTTGTAATCTCCCATTCCAAGTCGACTGACGGAATTCTAATTTGGAGCTAAACTGTTCCAACTCACCCAGGCCCAATCAGACGAGTCATTACTGAGCGTAGTTATCCTCATATAAACCAACTATACACACACACACACACACAAAAACACACACACACACATACACACACACACACACACACACCGTTCTCATTCAGTGAACAGCTGTGGAGTGTGTTTATGATCCACAGGTGGATCATTATGCATCTATGGGGCTATAAAATAATATATGTGTTATGTTTTATCATCTCTCTAAATCGTTGGAAATCTCATGATGAAACAATGACCGGAAATATTTTATCAGACAGTTAAGGCTCGCTGGGGTGTGTTACCGTGGCTGTCTCCTGCAGATGGATGTCAAATTTAAACCCTCGGCTTAGCCCCAAATTACACTCTATTCCCTACATAGTGCACTACTTTTGACCAGAGCCCTATGGAGGCCCATAGTGCACTATGTGGTGAATAGGGTGTCATTTGGGACGTACCTGTTAATTACAGGGGTCATAACCGTGTATCCAGGCCCTGTCCCCAGCCAACATAGAGCATTCAGCTCATACAAAAGGAATCAACACTCATAGGATTTTAACAGAGAGAAAGAGGCGAAGGGTTAGGGTTTACTGTGCCCAAAATAAAACCATGAAGTGAGGAATGTATTTATTGCTAATTTGCTACGTGAGGCTTGTTTGATTGAATAGAAGCTTCGTAATGGTTAGGTTGTTACAAATGCACTGAAATAAGTAGACGCACGTGGCATTTCATGAAGTTCGAAAGTACTACTTTATATCAGTGTTGCTCACACGCATATCTTTTTTTTTTTCTTTTTTTTTTTTACCTTTATTTAACTAGGCAAGTCAGTTAAGAACAAATTCTTATTTACAATGATGGCCTACACCGGCCAAACCCGGACGACGCTGGGCCAATTGTGTGCCGCCCCTATGGGACTCCCAATCACGGCCGGTTGTGATACAGCATGGAATCGAACCAGGGTTTCTGTAGTGACGCCTCAAGCACTGAGATGCAGTGACTTAGACCGCTGTGCTTACTCGGGAACACTCATTGTCTAGAATGGACCCACATGATCTCGCCTTCTCCCGCCTGCCTTCCATCTTTGAGGACATTTATATTGTTAGAGTGGTCACTCGACCATCTTGTCAATACAATAGATGAATATTAAATGGTTACTTCGGAATTTTGGCAATGACGCCCTTTATCTACTTCCCCGGAGCAGTGGTGGAAACCCAACAGTCATACTTGAGTAAAAGTAAAGATGACTTAATAGAAAATGACTCAAGTAAAAGTGAAAGTCACCCAGTAAAATACTACTTGAGTGAAAGTTTAAAAGTATTTGGTTTTAAATGTACTTAAGTATCAAAAGTAAATGTAATCGCTAAAATATACTTACGTTATATTAAACAAACCAGAGGGCACCATTATTTAATTTTTTTTACGGATAGAAAGGGGCACATTCAAACACTCAGACGTCATTTACAAACAAAGCATTTGTGTTTAGTGATTCCGCCAGATCAGAGGCAGTTGGGATGACCAGGGATGTTCTCTTGATAAGTGTGTCAATTGGACCATTTTCTGTCCTGCTAAGCATTCAAAATGTAACAAGTACTTTTGGGTGTCAGGGAAAATGTATGGAGTAAAAAATTAAATAATTGTTTTTAGGAATGTAGTGAAGTAAAAGTAAAAGTTGTCAAAAATATAAATAGTAAAGTAAAGTACAGATACCAAAAAAAAAACTACTTAAGTAGTACTTTAAAGTATTTTTACTTAAGTACTTTACACCACTGCCCCAGAGTCAGATGAACTAGTGGATACCATTTGTATGTCTCTGTGTCCAGTATGAAGGAAGTTAGAGGTAGTTTTGCAAGCCTATGCTAACTAGCGTTAGCACAATGACTGGAAGACTATGGGTATCGCTAGCATGCTAGAGAGATATACACACACCTGTAAAGGGAAATAACGAACAAATAAAGATAAGCCATCTCTCTCACCGTCCCTGCACCTTGATGTCAGAGATGGCGTAGAAGTATCTGGACAGGTTGTTTTCATCTACCATGGTGGACCCGGTGGCCGGTTTCAGCAGCCGTATCCTCAGGTCCGTCACCGTGAAGAAGTCCCGGAGGTTCCTGGTGGTGTCCAGTTGACCGTACAGCGACGCCATGTTGTACAGCTGCAGCCCGGCGAACAATGCAAACCGGTCCTTGATCTCGAAGCGGACTGTTTTATCGTACTTCCACACGTAGCCACGGGAGTAGTCCTCAGTGCAGATGATGTCGAGGAGGGTTCGCTGGGTCAGCTCGTTGACCGTCTTGGGCTCCATGGTGAAGGCGTCGAGGCAGTCGGTAGCGTAGAACTGGTAAGGGGTCCAGGTTTTACCGTAGTCTAGCGATTTCTCCAGAAGCATCTGCTCAGGGCGGCCGGACTCGAAGGTGAGGACGATGTCGTCGGTCAACTCGATGGTCTTGTTCCAGGACAGAGTGATGTTGACCTCCAGGGGTTTGGGGTACTTCTTCCAGGAACTGGACTGCCAGAAGGTTGTGGGGTTGCGGCCCTCGAAGTCGAACATGAGCTCTGGAGGGTGGGCTAGTTCTTCTGTGGTGGCGTCACACTCGTTGTTGCACATGTAAGGGTTTTCCTGTGGGAAAATAGAGGTAGAGGCAGTTAAAACCTTATTAACTTACCCGGTATTTAAGTGTGTCTATTTGGGTCAGGGTTTCAACATATCTGCAATCTATTCTGGACTGACAGGGACTCATTCAGGTACTCATTCACACACCTGTACACTAGTGGTGTCGCCCACTGCTGGTAGAGAAGTGTAACTGCACAATATTACAACCCTGCTACTTAGTATAATACAGTCCTGTATTCTATCCACCCCTGTCCTCTACATAGTCTAATACTGTCCTGTATTCTATCAACCCCTGTCCTCTACATAGTCTAATACTGTCCTGTATTCTATCCACCCCTGTCCTCTACATAGTATAATATAGTCCTGTATTCTATCCACCCCTGTCCTCTACATAGTATAATATAGTCCTGTATTCTATCCACCCCTGTCCTCTACATAGTCTAATACTGTCCTGTATTCTGTCCACCCCTGTCCTCTACATAGTCTAATACTGTCCTGTATTCTGTCCACCCCTGTCCTCTACATAGTATAATATAGTCCTGTATTCTATCCACCCCTCTCCTCTACATAGTATAATATAGTCCTGTATTCTATCCACCCCTGTCCTCTACATAGTATAATATAGTCCTGTATTCTATCCACCCCTGTCCTCTACATAGTCTAATACTGTCCTGTATTCTGTCCACCCCTGTCCTCTACATAGTATAATATAGTCCTGTATTCTATCCACCCCTGTCCTCTACATAGTCTAATACTGTCCTGTATTCTGTCCACCCCTGTCCTCTACATAGTCTAATACTGTCCTGTATTCTGTCCACCCCTGTCCTCTACTTAGTATAATATAGTCCTGTATTCTATCCACCCCTGTCCTCTACATAGTATAATATAGTCCTGTATTCTATCCACCCCTGTCCTCTACATAGTATAATATAGTCCTGTATTCTATCCACCCCTGTCCTCTACATAGTCTAATACTGTCCTGTATTCTGTCCACCCCTGTCCTCTACATAGTCTAATACTGTCCTGTATTCTGTCCACCCCTGTCCTCTACTTAGTATAATATAGTCCTGTATTCTATCCACCCCTGTCCTCTACATAGTCTAATACTGTCCTGTATTCTATCCACCCCTGTCCTCTACATAGTATAATATAGTCCTGTATTCTATCCACCCCTGTCCTCTACTTAGTATAATACAGTCCTGTATTCTATCCACCCCTGTCCTCTACATAGTATAATACGGTCCTGTATTCTATCCACCCCTGTCCTCTACATAGTATAATACTGTCCTGTATTCTATCCACCCCTGTCCTCTACATAGTATAATACTGTCCTGTATTCTATCCACCCCTGTCCTCTACATAGTATAATACTGTCCTGTATTCTATCCACCCCTGTCCTCTACATAGTATAATACTGTCCTGTATTCTATCCACCCCTGTCCTCTACATAGTATAATATAGTCCTGTATTCTATCCACCCCTGTCCTCTACATAGTCTAATACTGTCCTGTATTCTATCCACCCCTGTCCTCTACATAGTATAATACTGTCCTGTATTCTGTCCACCACTCTGGTAGGTCTCTAGTCGATTCTACCACCCAAATTGCCTGTATGATTTATATTCCTGCTGTTCCTCTAGTGGAGATGGGAGAAGAATCCTCAATGACTACCTCTCATGAAACACACAGCTGAGAGATATACATATTTTTGCCTGCACAACCGAGCCCCAGCACGACTCTCAGTATGTTTGTTTGTGTGCTACCTGTGTGTGTGTGTGTGTGTTGTGTGTTTGTGTGTATGAGAGAGAGTGTTTTTAAACACACTCATATTGACATTCATCTCACCTCTAGTCTATATAACATTGAGGCCAGCAGCAGATGAGATTTTGATCAACTATAAACGTCTAGTCTAGCCTGTCATAATTTCAGAATGCTAATGCTGGCTATTTAAAATGTGAACAGTATTTACCATTATTGTTGTGGCAGTGTGATTATGAGGTTATGATACATCCAACACATTTCAAACCAGACTTCATGTTTAACAAGAGGCATGTTCACTACAGCACAGAATACTCATAACGCTGCAACCAATATTGTTTCAGGAAATAAATGAAATAGGTTGAACTCAAATACAGGTTTGACTGCTTATTCATTACCCACGAAGGACTGGGCATCCTGTATTTCAGATGGTTATGTTTGGACATCAGTACATTTGATACATTGCAAGATGAGAGTCAAGATTCTTCAAGATAGGATCCTATCTAGCCAGGCCCCATTGGTGTGTTATCGGGAACATGTCACCTGGCCTCTGCTCCTACTGATGTTAGATAAGGATAAGGACTACCTGATAAGGCTGAACATGTCTGTGGTGTCCTGGGTCAGTAGGGTTGGCTGACTGAGGTAAGTGGTAAGTGGTTTTGTTTCCATGACTACCACCTAATAGGTGTTGGGTGATACCATTCTTATTAGAGAGAGTTACGTTGAGACATGAGAGAGAGATGGAAGGAAGGAAGGGAGTGGTAGCAGGGGAAGGAAGAGATAGATAAGAGAAAACAAGGGGGCAGAGACGGTCAGAGGACGAAGGAGAGAGGAAGACGGTCAGAGGAGGAGGGAGAGAGGGAGACAGTCAGAGGAGGAGGGAGAGAGGGAGACAGTCAGAGGAGGAGGGAGAGAGGAAGACAGTCAGAGGAGGAGGGAGAGAGAGAGACAGAGGAAGGAGTGGATGTGAGAGACAATAGAGAGATGGAGGGAGAGAGAGACAGAGGAGGGAGTGGATGTGAGAGACTATAGAGAGATGGAGGGAGAGAGAGAGAGACAGAGGAGGGAGTGGATGTGAGAGACTATAGAGAGATGGAGGGAGAGAGAGAGAGACAGAGGAGGGAGTGGATGTGAGAGACTAGAGAGATGGAGGGAGAGAGAGAGACAGAGGAGGGAGTGGATGTGAGAGACAGTAGAGAGATGGAGGGAGAGAGAGAGACAGAGGAGGGAGTGGATGTGAGAGACAGTAGAGAGATGGAGGGAGAGAGAGACAGAGGAGGGAGTGGATGTGAGACAATAGAAAGATGGTTCAGGGACAGTAATAGGAAAGTAGTTGTTGGTTCAGTGTGATGAGGTGGTGTTGAAGGAGTCAGGCGCAGGAGGGTAAATCACAGAAGAACAGGCTTTAATCCCCAAAATACAGGTTTACGCAGAAATGCACAAAAACAGGCGCACTGGAAAATACATTGCACACAGGAAATACTCCTGTCGATACAAAATACACGAGCTCCACCGAGCTTCACTAACCTCCACATTACACAATCACCCACACAGACAAGGAAGCAGAGGGAACACTTATACAATGACTAATGAGGGAATAACGACCAGGTGTGTGTGATTGAAGACAAGACAAATGGAGTGATGATAAATGGATCGGCAGTTGCTAGTAAGCCGGTGACGCCGAACGCCGAAACCTGCCCGAACAAGGAGGGGAGGCAGCCTCGGCGGAAGTCGTGACACAGAAATAGTAATATGTAGGTAGTTGTTGGTTCAGGGACAGTAATAGGTAGGTAGTTGTTGGTTCAGGGACAGTAATAGGTAGGTAGTTGTTGGTTCAGGGACAGTAATAGGTAGGTAGTTGTTGGTTCAGGGACAGTAATAGGTAGGTAGTTGTTGGTTCAGGGACAGTAATAGGTAGGTAGTTGTTGGTTCAGGGACAGTAATATATAGGTAGTTGTTGGTTCAGGGACAGTAATAGGTAGGTAGTTGTTGGTTCAGGGACAGTAATAGGTAGGTAGTTGTTGGTAGGTAGTTGTTGGTTCAGGGACAGTAATAGGTAGGTAGTTGTTGGTTCAGGGACAGTAATAGGTAGGTAGTTGTTGGTTCAGAGCCAATAAAAGGTAGGTAGTTGTTGGTTCAGGGTCAGTAATAGGTAGGTAGTTGTTGGTTCAGGGACAGTAATAGGTAGGTAGTTGTTGGTTCAGGGACATGAATAGGTAGGTAGTTGTTGGTTCAGGGACAGTAATATGTAGGTAGTTGTTGGTTCAGAGCCAATAAAAGGTAGGTAGTTGTTCGTTCAGGGACAGTAATATGTAGGTAGTTGTTGGTTCAGGGACAGAAATAGGTAGGTAGTTGTTGGTAGATAGTTGTTGGTTCAGGGACAGTAATAGGTAGGTAGTTGTTGGTAGGTAGTTGTTGGTTCAGAGCCAATAAAAGGTAGGTAGTTGTTGGTTCAGGGACAGTAATATGTAGGTAGTTGTTGGTTCAGGGACAGAAATAGGTAGGTAGTTGTTGGTTGGTAGTTGTTGGTTCAGGGACAGTAATAGGTAGGTAGTTGTTGGTTCAGGGTCAGTAATATGTAGGTAGTTGTTGGTTCAGGGCCAATAAAAGGTAGGTAGTTGTTGGTTCAGGGACAGTAATATGTAGGTAGTTGTTGGTTGATGGACAGAAATAGGTAGGTAGTTGTTGGTAGGTAGTTGTTGGTTCAGGGACAGTAATAGGTAGGTAGTTGTTGGTAGGTAGTTGTTGGTTCAGAGACAATAATAGGTAGCTAGTTGTTGGTAGGTAGTTGTTATTGGTTCAGGGACAGTAATAGGTAGGTAGTTGTTGTTTCAGGGACAGTAATAGGAAGGTAGTTGTTGGTAGGTAGTTGTTGGTTCAGGGACAGTAAAAGGTAGGTAGTTGTTGGTTAAGATACAATAATAGGTAGGTAGTTGTTGGTAGGTAGTTGTTCGTTCAAGGACAGTAATATGTAGGTAGTTGTTGGTAGGTAGTTGTTGGTTCAGGGACAGTAATAGGAAGGTAGTTGTTGGTAGGTAGTTGGTGGTTGAGGGACAGTAATAGGTAGGTAGTTGTTGGTAGGTAGTTGTTGGTTCAGGGACAGTAATAGGTAGGTAGTTGATGGAAGGTAGTTGTTCGTTCAAGGACATTAATATGTAGGTAGTTATTGGTAGGTAGTTGTTGGCTCATGGACAGAAACAGGTAGGTAGTTGTAGGTAGGTAGTTATTGGTTCAGGGACAATAAAAGGTAGGTAGTTGTTGGTTCAGGGACAGTAATAGGTAGGTAGTTGTTGGTTCAGGGACAGTAATAGGTAGGTAGTTGTTGGTTCAGGGACAGTAATAGGTAGGTTGTTGTTGGTTCAGGTTCAGTAATAGGTAGGTAGATGTTGGTTCAGGTTCAGTAATATGTAGGTAGTTGTTGGTTCAGAGACGTAGTAGGTAGGTAGTTGTTGGTAGGTAGTTGCTGGTTCAGAGACGTAATAGGTAAGTAGTAATTGGTTCAGGGACAGTAATATATAGGTAGTTGTTGGTTCACGGTCAATAATAGGTAGGTAGTTGTTGGTTCAGGGACAGTAATAGGTAAATAGTTGTTGGTAGGTAGTTGTTGGTTCAGAGACGTAATAGGTAGGTAGTTGTTGGTAGGTAGTTGCTGGTTCAGAAATGTAATAGGTAAGTAGTTATTGGTTCAGGGACAGTAATATATAGGTAGTTGTTGGTTCAAGGACAGTAATTGGTAGGTAGTTGTTGGTTCAGGGACAGTAATAGGTAGGTAGTTGTTGGTTCAGGGACAGTAATAGATAGGTAGTTGTTGGTTCAGGGACAGAAATAAGTAGGTAGATATTGGTAGGTAGTTGTTGGTTCAGGGACAGTAAAAGGTAGGTAGTTGTTGTTTCAAGGACAGTAATAGGTAGGTAGTTGTTTGTGCAAGGACAGAAATAGGTAGGTAGTTGTTGGTAGGTAGTTTTTGGTTCAGGGACAGTAATAAGTAGGTAGTTGTTGGTTCAGGGAGGGTAATAGGTAGGTATTTGTTGGTAGGTAGTTGTTGGTTCAGGGACAGTAAAAAGTAAGTAGTTGTTGGTAAGTAGTTGTTGGTTCAGAGACAGTAATATGTAGCTAGTTGTTGGTAGGTAGTTGTTGGTTCTGGGACAGTAATAGGTAGGTAGTTGTTCGTTCATGGACAGTAATAGGTAGGTAGTTGTTGGTAGGTAGTTGTTGGTTCAGAGACGTAATAGGTAGTTGTTATTGGTTCAGGGACAGTAATAGGTAGGTAGTTGTTGTTTCAGGGACAGTAATAGGAAGGTAGTTGTTGGTAGGTAGTTGTTGGTTCAGGGACAGTAAAAGGTAGGTAGTTGTTGGTTAAGATACAATAATAGGTAGGTAGTTGTTGGTAGGTAGTTGTTCGTTCAAGGACAGTAATATGTAGGTAGTTGTTGGTAGGTAGTTGTTGGTTCAGGGACAGTAATAGGAAGGTAGTTGTTGGTAGGTAGTTGGTGGTTGAGGGACAGTAATAGGTAGGTAGTTGTTGGTAGGTAGTTGTTGGTTCAGGGACAGTAATAGGTAGGTAGTTGATGGAAGGTAGTTGTTCGTTCAAGGACATTAATATGTAGGTAGTTATTGGTAGGTAGTTGTTGGCTCATGGACAGAAACAGGTAGGTAGTTGTAGGTAGGTAGTTATTGGTTCAGGGACAATAAAAGGTAGGTAGTTGTTGGTTCAGGGACAGTAATAGGTAGGTAGTTGTTGGTTCAGGGACATTAATAGGTAGGTAGTTGTTGGTTCAGGGACAGTAATAGGTAGGTTGTTGTTGGTTCAGGTTCAGTAATAGGTAGGTAGATGTTGGTTCAGGTTCAGTAATATGTAGGTAGTTGTTGGTTCAGAGACGTAGTAGGTAGGTAGTTGTTGGTAGGTAGTTGCTGGTTCAGAGACGTAATAGGTAAGTAGTAATTGGTTCAGGGACAGTAATATATAGGTAGTTGTTGGTTCACGGTCAATAATAGGTAGGTAGTTGTTGGTTCAGGGACAGTAATAGGTAAATAGTTGTTGGTAGGTAGTTGTTGGTTCAGAGACGTAATAGGTAGGTAGTTGTTGGTAGGTAGTTGCTGGTTCAGAAATGTAATAGGTAAGTAGTTATTGGTTCAGGGACAGTAATATATAGGTAGTTGTTGGTTCAAGGACAGTAATTGGTAGGTAGTTGTTGGTTCAGGGACAGTAATAGGTAGGTAGTTGTTGGTTCAGGGACAGTAATAGATAGGTAGTTGTTGGTTCAGGGACAGAAATAAGTAGGTAGATATTGGTAGGTAGTTGTTGGTTCAGGGACAGTAAAAGGTAGGTAGTTGTTGTTTCAAGGACAGTAATAGGTAGGTAGTTGTTTGTGCAAGGACAGAAATAGGTAGGTAGTTGTTGGTAGGTAGTTTTTGGTTCAGGGACAGTAATAAGTAGGTAGTTGTTGGTTCAGGGAGGGTAATAGGTAGGTATTTGTTGGTAGGTAGTTGTTGGTTCAGGGACAGTAAAAAGTAAGTAGTTGTTGGTAAGTAGTTGTTGGTTCAGAGACAGTAATATGTAGCTAGTTGTTGGTAGGTAGTTGTTGGTTCTGGGACAGTAATAGGTAGGTAGTTGTTCGTTCATGGACAGTAATAGGTAGGTAGTTGTTGGTAGGTAGTTGTTGGTTCAGAGACGTAATAGGTAGGTAGTTATTGGTTCAGGGACAGTAATATATAGGTTGTTGTTGGTTCAGGGACAGTAATAGGTAGGTAGTTATTGGTTCAGGGACAGTAATAGGTAGGTAGTTGTTGGTTCAGGGTCAATAATAGGTAGGTAGTTGTTGGTAGGTAGTTGTTGGTTCAGGGACAGTAATAGGTAGGTAGTTGTTGGTTCAGGGTCAATAATAGGTAGGTAGTTGTTGGTAGGTAGTTGTTGGTTCAGGGTCAATAATAGGTAGGTAGTTGTTGGTTCAGGGACAGTAATAGGTAGGTAGTTGTTGGTTCAGGGACAGTAATATATAGGTAGTTGTTGGTTCAGAGCCAATAAAAGGTAGGTAGTTGTTGGTTCAGGGACAGTAATAGGTAGGTAGTTGTTGGTTCAGGGACACTTATAGGTAGGCAGTTGTTGGTTCAGGGACAGTAATAGGTAGGTAGTTGTTGGTTCAGGGACAGTAATAGGTAGCTAGTAATTGGTTCAGGGACAGTAATAGGTAGGTAGTTGTTGGTTCAGGGAATGTAATAGGTAGGTCATGTTTGGTATGTAGTTGTTGGTTCAGGGACAGTAATAGGTAGGTAGTTGTTGGTTCAGGGAATGTAATAGGTAGGTCATTGTTGGTATGTAGTTGTTGGTTCAGGGACAGTAATAGGTAGGTAGTTGTTGGTTCAGGGACAGTAATAGGTATCTAGTAATTGGTTCAGGGACAGTAATAGGTAGGTAGTTGTTGGTTCGGGGAATGTAATAGGTAGGTCATTGTTGGTATGTAGTTGTTGGTTCAGGGACAGTAATAGGTAGGTAGTTGTTGGTTCAGGGACAGGAATAGGTAGGTAGTTGTTGGTTCAGGGACAGTAATATGTAGGTAGTTGTTGGTTCAGAGCCAATAAAAGGTAGGTAGTTGTTGGTTCAGGGACAGTAATATGTAGGTAGTTGTTGGTTCAGGGACAGAAATAGGTAGGTAGTTGTTGGTAGGTAGTTGTTGGTTCAGGGACAGTAATAGGTAGGTAGTTGTTGGTAGGTAGTTGTTGGTTCAGAGCCAATAAAAGGTAGGTAGTTGTTGGTAGGTAGTTGCTGGTTCAGAAATGTAATAGGTAAGTAGTTATTGGTTCAGGGACAGTAATATATAGGTAGTTGTTGGTTCAAGGACAGTAATTGGTAGGTAGTTGTTGGTTCAGGGACAGTAATAGGTAGGTAGTTGTTGGTTCAGGGACAGTAATAGATAGGTAGTTGTTGGTTCAGGGACAGAAATAAGTAGGTAGATATTGGTAGGTAGTTGTTGGTTCAGGGACAGTAAAAGGTAGGTAGTTGTTGTTTCAAGGACAGTAATAGGTAGGTAGTTGTTTGTGCAAGGACAGAAATAGGTAGGTAGTTGTTGGTAGGTAGTTTTTGGTTCAGGGACAGTAATAAGTAGGTAGTTGTTGGTTCAGGGAGGGTAATAGGTAGGTATTTGTTGGTAGGTAGTTGGTGGTTCAGGGACAGTAAAAAGTAAGTAGTTGTTGGTAAGTAGTTGTTGGTTCAGAGACAGTAATATGTAGCTAGTTGTTGGTAGGTAGTTGTTGGTTCTGGGACAGTAATAGGTAGGTAGTTGTTCGTTCATGGACAGTAATAGGTAGGTAGTTGTTGGTAGGTAGTTGTTGGTTCAGAGACGTAATAGGTAGGTAGTTATTGGTTCAGGGACAGTAATATATAGGTTGTTGTTGGTTCAGGGACAGTAATAGGTAGGTAGTTATTGGTTCAGGGACAGTAATAGGTAGGTAGTTGTTGGTTCAGGGTCAATAATAGGTAGGTAGTTGTTGGTAGGTAGTTGTTGGTTCAGGGACAGTAATAGGTAGGTAGTTGTTGGTTCAGGGTCAATAATAGGTAGGTAGTTGTTGGTAGGTAGTTGTTGGTTCAGGGTCAATAATAGGTAGGTAGTTGTTGGTTCAGGGACAGTAATAGGTAGGTAGTTGTTGGTTCAGGGACAGTAATATATAGGTAGTTGTTGGTTCAGAGCCAATAAAAGGTAGGTAGTTGTTGGTTCAGGGACAGTAATAGGTAGGTAGTTGTTGGTTCAGGGACACTTATAGGTAGGCAGTTGTTGGTTCAGGGACAGTAATAGGTAGGTAGTTGTTGGTTCAGGGATAGTAATAGGTTGCTAGTAATTGGTTCAGGGACAGTAATAGGTAGGTAGTTGTTGGTTCAGGGAATGTAATAGGTAGGTCATGTTTGGTATGTAGTTGTTGGTTCAGGGACAGTAATAGGTAGGTAGTTGTTGGTTCAGGGAATGTAATAGGTAGGTCATTGTTGGTATGTAGTTGTTGGTTCAGGGACAGTAATAGGTAGGTAGTTGTTGGTTCAGGGACAGTAATAGGTATCTAGTAATTGGTTCAGGGACAGTAATAGGTAGGTAGTTGTTGGTTCGGGGAATGTAATAGGTAGGTCATTGTTGGTATGTAGTTGTTGGTTCAGGGACAGTAATAGGTAGGTAGTTGTTGGTTCAGGGACAGGAATAGGTAGGTAGTTGTTGGTTCAGGGACAGTAATATGTAGGTAGTTGTTGGTTCAGAGCCAATAAAAGGTAGGTAGTTGTTGGTTCAGGGACAGTAATATGTAGGTAGTTGTTGGTTCAGGGACAGAAATAGGTAGGTAGTTGTTGGTAGGTAGTTGTTGGTTCAGGGACAGTAATAGGTAGGTAGTTGTTGGTAGGTAGTTGTTGGTTCAGAGCCAATAAAAGGTAGGTAGTTGTTGGTTCAGGGACAGTAATATGTAGGTAGTTGTTGGTTCAGGGACAGAAATAGGTAGGTAGTTGTTGGTTGGTAGTTGTTGGTTCAGGGACAGTAATAGGTAGGTAGTTGTTGGTTCAGGGTCAGTAATATGTAGGTAGTTGTTGGTTCAGGGCCAATAAAAGGTAGGTAGTTGTTGGTTCAGGGACAGTAATATGTAGGTAGTTGTTGGTTCAGGGACAGAAATAGGTAGGTAGTTGTTGGTAGGTAGTTGTTGGTTCAGGGACAGTAATAGGTAGGTAGTTGTTGGTAGGTAGTTGTTGGTTCAGAGACAATAATAGGTAGCTAGTTGTTGGTAGGTAGTTGTTATTGGTTCAGGGACAGTAATAGGTAGGTAGTTGTTGTTTCAGGGACAGTAATAGGAAGGTAGTTGTTGGTAGGTAGTTGTTGGTTCAGGGACAGTAAAAGGTAGGTAGTTGTTGGTTAAAAGACAATAATAGGTAGGTAGTTGTTGGTAGGTAGTTGGTGGTTGAGGGACAGTAATAGGTAGGTAGTTGTTGGTAGGTAGTTGTTGGTTCAGGGACAGTAATAGGTAGGTAGTTGATGGAAGGTAGTTGTTCGTTCAAGGACATTCATATGTAGGTAGTTATTGGTAGGTAGTTGTTGGCTCATGGACAGAAACAGGTAGGTAGTTGTAGGTAGGTAGTTATTGGTTCAGGGACAATAAAAGGTAGGTAGTTGTTGGTTCAGGGACAGTAATAGGTAGGTAGTTGTTGGTTCAGGGACAGTAATAGGTAGGTAGTTGTTGGTAGGTAGCTGTTGGTTCAGGGACAGTAATAGGTAGGTAGTTGTTGGTTCAGGGACAGTAATAGGTAGGTAGTTGTTGGTTCAGGGTCAATAATAGGTAGGTAGTTGTTGGTAGGTAGTTGTTGGTTCAGGGACAGTAATATATAGGTAGTTGTTGGTTCAGAGCCAATAAAAGGTAGGTAGTTGTTGGTTCAGGGACAGTAATAGGTAGGTAGTTGTTGGTTCAGGGACAGTAATAGGTAGGTAGTTATTGGTTCAGGGACAGTAATAGGTAGGTAGTTGTTGGTTCAGGGTCAATAATAGGTAGGTAGTTGTTGGTAGGTAGTTGTTGGTTCAGGGACAGTAATAGGTAGGTAGTTATTGGTTCAGGGACAGTAATAGGTAGGTAGTTGTTGGTTCAGGGTCAATAATAGGTAGGTAGTTGTTGGTAGGTAGTTGTTGGTTCAGGGACAGTAATAGGTAGGTAGTTGTTGGTTCAGGGTCAATAATAGGTAGGTAGTTGTTGGTAGGTAGTTGTTGGTTCAGGGTCAATAATAGGTAGGTAGTTGTTGGTTCAGGGACAGTAATAGATAGGTAGTTGTTGGTTCAGGGACAGAAATAAGTAGGTAGATATTGGTAGGTAGTTGTTGGTTCAGGGACAGTAAAAGGTAGGTAGTTGTTGTTTCAAGGACAGTAATAGGTAGGTAGTTGTTTGTGCAAGGACAGAAATAGGTAGGTAGTTGTTGGTAGGTAGTTTTTGGTTCAGGGACAGTAATAAGTAGGTAGTTGTTGGTTCAGGGAGGGTAATAGGTAGGTATTTGTTGGTAGGTAGTTGTTGGTTCAGGGACAGTAAAAAGTAAGTAGTTGTTGGTAAGTAGTTGTTGGTTCAGAGACAGTAATATGTAGCTAGTTGTTGGTAGGTAGTTGTTGGTTCTGGGACAGTAATAGGTAGGTAGTTGTTCGTTCATGGACAGTAATAGGTAGGTAGTTGTTGGTAGGTAGTTGTTGGTTCAGAGACGTAATAGGTAGGTAGTTATTGGTTCAGGGACAGTAATATATAGGTTGTTGTTGGTTCAGGGACAGTAATAGGTAGGTAGTTATTGGTTCAGGGACAGTAATAGGTAGGTAGTTGTTGGTTCAGGGTCAATAATAGGTAGGTAGTTGTTGGTAGGTAGTTGTTGGTTCAGGGACAGTAATAGGTAGGTAGTTGTTGGTTCAGGGTCAATAATAGGTAGGTAGTTGTTGGTAGGTAGTTGTTGGTTCAGGGTCAATAATAGGTAGGTAGTTGTTGGTTCAGGGACAGTAATAGGTAGGTAGTTGTTGGTTCAGGGACAGTAATATATAGGTAGTTGTTGGTTCAGAGCCAATAAAAGGTAGGTAGTTGTTGGTTCAGGGACAGTAATAGGTAGGTAGTTGTTGGTTCAGGGACACTTATAGGTAGGCAGTTGTTGGTTCAGGGACAGTAATAGGTAGGTAGTTGTTGGTTCAGGGACAGTAATAGGTAGCTAGTAATTGGTTCAGGGACAGTAATAGGTAGGTAGTTGTTGGTTCAGGGAATGTAATAGGTAGGTCATGTTTGGTATGTAGTTGTTGGTTCAGGGACAGTAATAGGTAGGTAGTTGTTGGTTCAGGGAATGTAATAGGTAGGTCATTGTTGGTATGTAGTTGTTGGTTCAGGGACAGTAATAGGTAGGTAGTTGTTGGTTCAGGGACAGTAATAGGTATCTAGTAATTGGTTCAGGGACAGTAATAGGTAGGTAGTTGTTGGTTCGGGGAATGTAATAGGTAGGTCATTGTTGGTATGTAGTTGTTGGTTCAGGGACAGTAATAGGTAGGTAGTTGTTGGTTCAGGGACAGGAATAGGTAGGTAGTTGTTGGTTCAGGGACAGTAATATGTAGGTAGTTGTTGGTTCAGAGCCAATAAAAGGTAGGTAGTTGTTGGTTCAGGGACAGTAATATGTAGGTAGTTGTTGGTTCAGGGACAGAAATAGGTAGGTAGTTGTTGGTAGGTAGTTGTTGGTTCAGGGACAGTAATAGGTAGGTAGTTGTTGGTAGGTAGTTGTTGGTTCAGAGCCAATAAAAGGTAGGTAGTTGTTGGTAGGTAGTTGCTGGTTCAGAAATGTAATAGGTAAGTAGTTATTGGTTCAGGGACAGTAATATATAGGTAGTTGTTGGTTCAAGGACAGTAATTGGTAGGTAGTTGTTGGTTCAGGGACAGTAATAGGTAGGTAGTTGTTGGTTCAGGGACAGTAATAGATAGGTAGTTGTTGGTTCAGGGACAGAAATAAGTAGGTAGATATTGGTAGGTAGTTGTTGGTTCAGGGACAGTAAAAGGTAGGTAGTTGTTGTTTCAAGGACAGTAATAGGTAGGTAGTTGTTTGTGCAAGGACAGAAATAGGTAGGTAGTTGTTGGTAGGTAGTTTTTGGTTCAGGGACAGTAATAAGTAGGTAGTTGTTGGTTCAGGGAGGGTAATAGGTAGGTATTTGTTGGTAGGTAGTTGGTGGTTCAGGGACAGTAAAAAGTAAGTAGTTGTTGGTAAGTAGTTGTTGGTTCAGAGACAGTAATATGTAGCTAGTTGTTGGTAGGTAGTTGTTGGTTCTGGGACAGTAATAGGTAGGTAGTTGTTCGTTCATGGACAGTAATAGGTAGGTAGTTGTTGGTAGGTAGTTGTTGGTTCAGAGACGTAATAGGTAGGTAGTTATTGGTTCAGGGACAGTAATATATAGGTTGTTGTTGGTTCAGGGACAGTAATAGGTAGGTAGTTATTGGTTCAGGGACAGTAATAGGTAGGTAGTTGTTGGTTCAGGGTCAATAATAGGTAGGTAGTTGTTGGTAGGTAGTTGTTGGTTCAGGGACAGTAATAGGTAGGTAGTTGTTGGTTCAGGGTCAATAATAGGTAGGTAGTTGTTGGTAGGTAGTTGTTGGTTCAGGGTCAATAATAGGTAGGTAGTTGTTGGTTCAGGGACAGTAATAGGTAGGTAGTTGTTGGTTCAGGGACAGTAATATATAGGTAGTTGTTGGTTCAGAGCCAATAAAAGGTAGGTAGTTGTTGGTTCAGGGACAGTAATAGGTAGGTAGTTGTTGGTTCAGGGACACTTATAGGTAGGCAGTTGTTGGTTCAGGGACAGTAATAGGTAGGTAGTTGTTGGTTCAGGGATAGTAATAGGTTGCTAGTAATTGGTTCAGGGACAGTAATAGGTAGGTAGTTGTTGGTTCAGGGAATGTAATAGGTAGGTCATGTTTGGTATGTAGTTGTTGGTTCAGGGACAGTAATAGGTAGGTAGTTGTTGGTTCAGGGAATGTAATAGGTAGGTCATTGTTGGTATGTAGTTGTTGGTTCAGGGACAGTAATAGGTAGGTAGTTGTTGGTTCAGGGACAGTAATAGGTATCTAGTAATTGGTTCAGGGACAGTAATAGGTAGGTAGTTGTTGGTTCGGGGAATGTAATAGGTAGGTCATTGTTGGTATGTAGTTGTTGGTTCAGGGACAGTAATAGGTAGGTAGTTGTTGGTTCAGGGACAGGAATAGGTAGGTAGTTGTTGGTTCAGGGACAGTAATATGTAGGTAGTTGTTGGTTCAGAGCCAATAAAAGGTAGGTAGTTGTTGGTTCAGGGACAGTAATATGTAGGTAGTTGTTGGTTCAGGGACAGAAATAGGTAGGTAGTTGTTGGTAGGTAGTTGTTGGTTCAGGGACAGTAATAGGTAGGTAGTTGTTGGTAGGTAGTTGTTGGTTCAGAGCCAATAAAAGGTAGGTAGTTGTTGGTTCAGGGACAGTAATATGTAGGTAGTTGTTGGTTCAGGGACAGAAATAGGTAGGTAGTTGTTGGTTGGTAGTTGTTGGTTCAGGGACAGTAATAGGTAGGTAGTTGTTGGTTCAGGGTCAGTAATATGTAGGTAGTTGTTGGTTCAGGGCCAATAAAAGGTAGGTAGTTGTTGGTTCAGGGACAGTAATATGTAGGTAGTTGTTGGTTCAGGGACAGAAATAGGTAGGTAGTTGTTGGTAGGTAGTTGTTGGTTCAGGGACAGTAATAGGTAGGTAGTTGTTGGTAGGTAGTTGTTGGTTCAGAGACAATAATAGGTAGCTAGTTGTTGGTAGGTAGTTGTTATTGGTTCAGGGACAGTAATAGGTAGGTAGTTGTTGTTTCAGGGACAGTAATAGGAAGGTAGTTGTTGGTAGGTAGTTGTTGGTTCAGGGACAGTAAAAGGTAGGTAGTTGTTGGTTAAAAGACAATAATAGGTAGGTAGTTGTTGGTAGGTAGTTGGTGGTTGAGGGACAGTAATAGGTAGGTAGTTGTTGGTAGGTAGTTGTTGGTTCAGGGACAGTAATAGGTAGGTAGTTGATGGAAGGTAGTTGTTCGTTCAAGGACATTCATATGTAGGTAGTTATTGGTAGGTAGTTGTTGGCTCATGGACAGAAACAGGTAGGTAGTTGTAGGTAGGTAGTTATTGGTTCAGGGACAATAAAAGGTAGGTAGTTGTTGGTTCAGGGACAGTAATAGGTAGGTAGTTGTTGGTTCAGGGACAGTAATAGGTAGGTAGTTGTTGGTAGGTAGCTGTTGGTTCAGGGACAGTAATAGGTAGGTAGTTGTTGGTTCAGGGACAGTAATAGGTAGGTAGTTGTTGGTTCAGGGTCAATAATAGGTAGGTAGTTGTTGGTAGGTAGTTGTTGGTTCAGGGACAGTAATATATAGGTAGTTGTTGGTTCAGAGCCAATAAAAGGTAGGTAGTTGTTGGTTCAGGGACAGTAATAGGTAGGTAGTTGTTGGTTCAGGGACAGTAATAGGTAGGTAGTTATTGGTTCAGGGACAGTAATAGGTAGGTAGTTGTTGGTTCAGGGTCAATAATAGGTAGGTAGTTGTTGGTAGGTAGTTGTTGGTTCAGGGACAGTAATAGGTAGGTAGTTATTGGTTCAGGGACAGTAATAGGTAGGTAGTTGTTGGTTCAGGGTCAATAATAGGTAGGTAGTTGTTGGTAGGTAGTTGTTGGTTCAGGGACAGTAATAGGTAGGTAGTTGTTGGTTCAGGGTCAATAATAGGTAGGTAGTTGTTGGTAGGTAGTTGTTGGTTCAGGGTCAATAATAGGTAGGTAGTTGTTGGTTCAGGGACAGTAATAGGTAGGTAGTTGTTGGTTCAGGGACAGTAATATATAGGTAGTTGTTGGTTCAGAGCCAATAAAAGGTAGGTAGTTGTTGGTTCAGGGACAGTAATAGGTAGGCAGTTGTTGGTTCAGGGACAGTAATAGGTAGGTAGTTGTTGGTTCAGGGACAGTAATAGGTAGGTAGTTGTTGGTTCAGGGACAGTAATAGGTAGGTAGTTGTTGGTTCAGGGACAGTAATAGGTAGGTAGTTGTTGGTTCAGGGACTGTAATAGGTAGGTCATGTTTGGTATGTAGTTGTTGGTTCAGGGACAGTAATAGGTAGGTAGTTGTTGGTTCAGGGAATGTAATAGGTAGGTCATTGTTGGTATGTAGTTGTTGGTTCAGGGACAGTAATAGGTAGGTAGTTGTTGGTTCAGGGACAGTAATAGGTAGGTAGTTGTTGGTTCAGGGACAGTAATAAGTAGGTAGTTGTTGGTTCAGGGACAGTAATAGGTATCTAGTAATTGGTTCAGGGACAGTAATAGGTAGGTAGTTGTTGGTTCGGGGAATGTAATAGGTAGGTCATTGTTGGTATGTAGTTGTTGGTTCAGGGACAGTAATATGTAGGTAGTTCTTGGTTCAGAGCCAATAAAAGGTAGGTAGTTGTTGGTTCAGGGACAGTAATATGTAGGTAGTTGTTGGTTCAGGGACAGAAATAGGTAGGTAGTTGTTGGTAGATAGTTGTTGGTTCAGGGACAGTAATAGGTAGGTAGTTGTTGGTAGGTAGTTGTTGGTTCAGAGCCAATAAAAGGTAGGTAGTTGTTGGTTCAGGGACAGTAATATGTAGGTAGTTGTTGGTTCAGGGACAGAAATAGGTAGGTAGTTGTTGGTTGGTAGTTGTTGGTTCAGGGACAGTAATAGGTAGGTAGTTGTTGGTTCAGGGTCAGTAATATGTAGGTAGTTGTTGGTTCAGGGCCAATAAAAGGTAGGTAGTTGTTGGTTCAGGGACAGTAATATGTAGGTAGTTGTTGGTTCAGGGACAGAAATAGGTAGGTAGTTGTTGGTAGGTAGTTGTTGGTTCAGGGACAGTAATAGGTAGGTAGTTGTTGGTAGGTAGTTGTTGGTTCAGAGACAATAATAGGTAGCTAGTTGTTGGTAGGTAGTTGTTATTGGTTCAGGGACAGTAATAGGTAGGTAGTTGTTGTTTCAGGGACAGTAATAGGAAGGTAGTTGTTGGTAGGTAGTTGTTGGTTCAGGGACAGTAAAAGGTAGGTAGTTGTTGGTTAAGATACAATAATAGGTAGGTAGTTGTTGGTAGGTAGTTGTTCGTTCAAGGACAGTAATATGTAGGTAGTTGTTGGTAGGTAGTTGTTGGTTCAGGGACAGTAATAGGAAGGTAGTTGTTGGTAGGTAGTTGGTGGTTGAGGGACAGTAATAGGTAGGTAGTTGTTGGTAGGTAGTTGTTGGTTCAGGGACAGTAATAGGTAGGTAGTTGATGGAAGGTAGTTGTTCGTTCAAGGACATTAATATGTAGGTAGTTATTGGTAGGTAGTTGTTGGCTCATGGACAGAAACAGGTAGGTAGTTGTAGGTAGGTAGTTATTGGTTCAGGGACAATAAAAGGTAGGTAGTTGTTGGTTCAGGGACAGTAATAGGTAGGTAGTTGTTGGTTCAGGGACAGTAATAGGTAGGTAGTTGTTGGTTCAGGGACAGTAATAGGTAGGTTGTTGTTGGTTCAGGTTCAGTAATAGGTAGGTAGATGTTGGTTCAGGTTCAGTAATAGGTAGGTAGTTGTTGGTAGGTAGTTGTTGGTTCAGAGACGTAGTAGGTAGGTAGTTGTTGGTAGGTAGTTGCTGGTTCAGAGACGTAATAGGTAAGTAGTAATTGGTTCAGGGACAGTAATATATAGGTAGTTGTTGGTTCACGGTCAATAATAGGTAGGTAGTTGTTGGTTCAGGGACAGTAATAGGTAAATAGTTGTTGGTAGGTAGTTGTTGGTTCAGAGACGTAATAGGTAGGTAGTTGTTGGTAGGTAGTTGCTGGTTCAGAGATGTAATAGGTAAGTAGTTATTGGTTCAGGGACAGTAATATATAGGTAGTTGTTGGTTCAAGGACAGTAATTGGTAGGTAGTTGTTGGTTCAGGGACAGTAATAGGTAGGTAGTTGTTTGTTCAGGGACAGTAATATATAGGTAGTTGTTGGTTCAGGGACAGAAATAAGTAGGTAGATATTGGTAGGTAGTTGTTGGTTCAGGGACAGTAAAAGGTAGGTAGTTGTTGTTTCAAGGACAGTAATAGGTAGGTAGTTGTTTGTGCAAGGACAGAAATAGGTAGGTAGTTGTTGGTAGGTAGTTTTTGGTTCAGGGACAGTAATAAGTAGGTAGTTGTTGGTTCAGGGAGGGTAATAGGTAGGTATTTGTTGGTAGGTAGTTGTTGGTTCAGGGACAGTAAAAAGTAAGTAGTTGTTGGTAAGTAGTTGTTGGTTCAGAGACAGTAATATGTAGCTAGTTGTTGGTAGGTAGTTGTTGGTTCTGGGACAGTAATAGGTAGGTAGTTGTTGGTTCATGGACAGTAATAGGTAGGTAGTTGTTGGTAGGTAGTTGTTGGTTCAGAGACGTAATAGGTAGGTAGTTATTGGTTCAGGGACAGTAATATATAGGTTGTTGTTGGTTCAGGGACAGTAATAGGTAGGTAGTTATTGGTTCAGGGACAGTAATAGGTAGGTAGTTGTTGGTTCAGGGTCAATAATAGGTAGGTAGTTGTTGGTAGGTAGTTGTTGGTTCAGGGACAGTAATAGGTAGGTAGTTGTTGGTTCAGGGTCAATAATAGGTAGGTAGTTGTTGGTTCAGGGACAGTAATAGGTAGGTAGTTGTTGGTTCAGGGACAGTAATATATAGGTAGTTGTTGGTTCAGAGCCAATAAAAGGTAGGTAGTTGTTGGTTCAGGGTCAATAATAGGTAGGTAGTTGTTGGTAGGTAGTTGTTGGTTCAGGGACAGTAATAGGTAGGTAGTTGTTGGTTCAGGGTCAGTAATAGGTAGGTAGTTGTTGGTAGGTAGTTGTTGGTTCAGGGTCAATAATAGGTAGGTAGTTGTTGGTTCAGGGACAGTAATAGGTAGGTAGTTGTTGGTTCAGGGACAGTAATATATAGGTAGTTGTTGGTTCAGAGCCAATAAAAGGTAGGTAGTTGTTGGTTCAGGGACAGTAATAGGTAGGTAGTTGTTGGTTCAGGGACACTTATAGGTAGGCAGTTGTTGGTTCAGGGACAGTAATAGGTAGGTAGTTGTTGGTTCAGGGACAGTAATAGGTAGCTAGTAATTGGTTCAGGGACAGTAATAGGTAGGTAGTTGTTGGTTCAGGGAATGTAATAGGTAGGTCATGTTTGGTATGTAGTTGTTGGTTCAGGGACAGTAATAGGTAGGTAGTTGTTGGTTCAGGGAATGTAATAGGTAGGTCATTGTTGGTATGTATTTGTTGGTTCAGGGACAGTAATAGGTAGGTAGTTGTTGGTTCAGGGACAGTAATAGGTATCTAGTAATTGGTTCAGGGACAGTAATAGGTAGGTAGTTGTTGGTTCGGGGAATGTAATAGGTAGGTCATTGTTGGTATGTAGTTGTTGGTTCAGGGACAGTAATAGGTAGGTAGTTGTTGGTTCAGGGACAGGAATAGGTAGGTAGTTGTTGGTTCAGGGACAGTAATATGTAGGTAGTTGTTGGTTCAGAGCCAATAAAAGGTAGGTAGTTGTTGGTTCAGGGACAGTAATAGGTAGGTAGTTGTTGGTTCAGGGACACTTATAGGTAGGCAGTTGTTGGTTCAGGGACAGTAATAGGTAGGTAGTTGTTGGTTCAGGGATAGTAATAGGTTGCTAGTAATTGGTTCAGGGACAGTAATAGGTAGGTAGTTGTTGGTTCAGGGAATGTAATAGGTAGGTCATGTTTGGTATGTAGTTGTTGGTTCAGGGACAGTAATAGGTAGGTAGTTGTTGGTTCAGGGAATGTAATAGGTAGGTCATTGTTGGTATGTAGTTGTTGGTTCAGGGACAGTAATAGGTAGGTAGTTGTTGGTTCAGGGACAGTAATAGGTATCTAGTAATTGGTTCAGGGACAGTAATAGGTAGGTAGTTGTTGGTTCGGGGAATGTAATAGGTAGGTCATTGTTGGTATGTAGTTGTTGGTTCAGGGACAGTAATAGGTAGGTAGTTGTTGGTTCAGGGACAGGAATAGGTAGGTAGTTGTTGGTTCAGGGACAGTAATATGTAGGTAGTTGTTGGTTCAGAGCCAATAAAAGGTAGGTAGTTGTTGGTTCAGGGACAGTAATATGTAGGTAGTTGTTGGTTCAGGGACAGAAATAGGTAGGTAGTTGTTGGTAGGTAGTTGTTGGTTCAGGGACAGTAATAGGTAGGTAGTTGTTGGTAGGTAGTTGTTGGTTCAGAGCCAATAAAAGGTAGGTAGTTGTTGGTTCAGGGACAGTAATATGTAGGTAGTTGTTGGTTCAGGGACAGAAATAGGTAGGTAGTTGTTGGTTGGTAGTTGTTGGTTCAGGGACAGTAATAGGTAGGTAGTTGTTGGTTCAGGGTCAGTAATATGTAGGTAGTTGTTGGTTCAGGGCCAATAAAAGGTAGGTAGTTGTTGGTTCAGGGACAGTAATATGTAGGTAGTTGTTGGTTCAGGGACAGAAATAGGTAGGTAGTTGTTGGTAGGTAGTTGTTGGTTCAGGGACAGTAATAGGTAGGTAGTTGTTGGTAGGTAGTTGTTGGTTCAGAGACAATAATAGGTAGCTAGTTGTTGGTAGGTAGTTGTTATTGGTTCAGGGACAGTAATAGGTAGGTAGTTGTTGTTTCAGGGACAGTAATAGGAAGGTAGTTGTTGGTAGGTAGTTGTTGGTTCAGGGACAGTAAAAGGTAGGTAGTTGTTGGTTAAAAGACAATAATAGGTAGGTAGTTGTTGGTAGGTAGTTGGTGGTTGAGGGACAGTAATAGGTAGGTAGTTGTTGGTAGGTAGTTGTTGGTTCAGGGACAGTAATAGGTAGGTAGTTGATGGAAGGTAGTTGTTCGTTCAAGGACATTAATATGTAGGTAGTTATTGGTAGGTAGTTGTTGGCTCATGGACAGAAACAGGTAGGTAGTTGTAGGTAGGTAGTTATTGGTTCAGGGACAATAAAAGGTAGGTAGTTGTTGGTTCAGGGACAGTAATAGGTAGGTAGTTGTTGGTTCAGGGACAGTAATAGGTAGGTAGTTGTTGGTAGGTAGCTGTTGGTTCAGGGACAGTAATAGGTAGGTAGTTGTTGGTTCAGGGACAGTAATAGGTAGGTAGTTGTTGGTTCAGGGTCAATAATAGGTAGGTAGTTGTTGGTAGGTAGTTGTTGGTTCAGGGACAGTAATATATAGGTAGTTGTTGGTTCAGAGCCAATAAAAGGTAGGTAGTTGTTGGTTCAGGGACAGTAATAGGTAGGTAGTTGTTGGTTCAGGGACAGTAATAGGTAGGTAGTTATTGGTTCAGGGACAGTAATAGGTAGGTAGTTGTTGGTTCAGGGTCAATAATAGGTAGGTAGTTGTTGGTAGGTAGTTGTTGGTTCAGGGACAGTAATAGGTAGGTAGTTATTGGTTCAGGGACAGTAATAGGTAGGTAGTTGTTGGTTCAGGGTCAATAATAGGTAGGTAGTTGTTGGTAGGTAGTTGTTGGTTCAGGGTCAATAATAGGTAGGTAGTTGTTGGTTCAGGGACAGTAATAAGTAGGTAGTTGTTGGTTCAGGGACAGTAATATGTAGGTAGTTGTTGGTTCAGAGCCAATAAAAGGTAGGTAGTTGTTGGTTCAGGGACAGTAATATGTAGGTAGTTGTTGGTTCAGGGACAGAAATAGGTAGGTAGTTGTTGGTAGATAGTTGTTGGTTCAGGGACAGTAATAGGTAGGTAGTTGTTGGTAGGTAGTTGTTGGTTCAGAGCCAATAAAAGGTAGGTAGTTGTTGGTTCAGGGACAGTAATATGTAGGTAGTTGTTGGTTCAGGGACAGAAATAGGTAGGTAGTTGTTGGTTGGTAGTTGTTGGTTCAGGGACAGTAATAGGTAGGTAGTTGTTGGTTCAGGGTCAGTAATATGTAGGTAGTTGTTGGTTCAGGGCCAATAAAAGGTAGGTAGTTGTTGGTTCAGGGACAGTAATATGTAGGTAGTTGTTGGTTCAGGGACAGAAATAGGTAGGTAGTTGTTGGTAGGTAGTTGTTGGTTCAGGGACAGTAATAGGTAGGTAGTTGTTGGTAGGTAGTTGTTGGTTCAGAGACAATAATAGGTAGCTAGTTGTTGGTAGGTAGTTGTTATTGGTTCAGGGACAGTAATAGGTAGGTAGTTGTTGTTTCAGGGACAGTAATAGGAAGGTAGTTGTTGGTAGGTAGTTGTTGGTTCAGGGACAGTAAAAGGTAGGTAGTTGTTGGTTAAGATACAATAATAGGTAGGTAGTTGTTGGTAGGTAGTTGTTCGTTCAAGGACAATAATATGTATGTAGTTGTTGGTAGGTAGTTGTTGGTTCAGGGACAGTAATAGGAAGGTAGTTGTTGGTAGGTAGTTGGTGGTTGAGGGACAGTAATAGGTAGGTAGTTGTTGGTAGGTAGTTGTTGGTTCAGGGACAGTAATAGGTAGGTAGTTGATGGAAGGTAGTTGTTCGTTCAAGGACATTAATATGTAGGTAGTTATTGGTAGGTAGTTGTTGGCTCATGGACAGAAACAGGTAGGTAGTTGTAGGTAGGTAGTTATTGGTTCAGGGACAATAAAAGGTAGGTAGTTGTTGGTTCACGGACAGTAATAGGTAGGTAGTTGTTGGTTCAGGGACAGTAATAGGTAGGTAGTTGTTGGTTCAGGGACAGTAATAGGTAGGTTGTTGTTGGTTCAGGTTCAGTAATAGGTAGGTAGATGTTGGTTCAGGTTCAGTAATAGGTAGGTAGTTGTTGGTAGGTAGTTGTTGGTTCAGAGACGTAGTAGGTAGGTAGTTGTTGGTAGGTAGTTGCTGGTTCAGAGACGTAATAGGTAAGTAGTAATTGGTTCAGGGACAGTAATATATAGGTAGTTGTTGGTTCACGGTCAATAATAGGTAGGTAGTTGTTGGTTCAGGGACAGTAATAGGTAAATAGTTGTTGGTAGGTAGTTGTTGGTTCAGAGACGTAATAGGTAGGTAGTTGTTGGTAGGTAGTTGCTGGTTCAGAGATGTAATAGGTAAGTAGTTATTGGTTCAGGGACAGTAATATATAGGTAGTTGTTGGTTCAAGGACAGTAATTGGTAGGTAGTTGTTGGTTCAGGGACAGTAATAGGTAGGTAGTTGTTTGTTCAGGGACAGTAATAGATAGGTAGTTGTTGGTTCAGGGACAGAAACAAGTAGGTAGATATTGGTAGGTAGTTGTTGGTTCAGGGACAGTAAAAGGTAGGTAGTTGTTGTTTCAAGGACAGTAATAGGTAGGTAGTTGTTTGTGCAAGGACAGAAATAGGTAGGTAGTTGTTGGTAGGTAGTTTTTGGTTCAGGGACAGTAATAAGTAGGTAGATGTTGGTTCAGGGAGGGTAATAGGTAGGTATTTGTTGGTAGGTAGTTGTTGGTTCAGGGACAGTAAAAAGTAAGTAGTTGTTGGTAAGTAGTTGTTGGTTCAGAGACAGTAATATGTAGCTAGTTGTTGGTAGGTAGTTGTTGGTTCTGGGACAGTAATAGGTAGGTAGTTGTTGGTTCATGGACAGTAATAGGTAGGTAGTTGTTGGTAGGTAGTTGTTGGTTCAGAGACGTAATAGGTAGGTAGTTATTGGTTCAGGGACAGTAATATATAGGTTGTTGTTGGTTCAGGGACAGTAATAGGTAGGTAGTTATTGGTTCAGGGACAGTAATAGGTAGGTAGTTGTTGGTTCAGGGTCAATAATAGGTAGGTAGTTGTTGGTAGGTAGTTGTTGGTTCAGGGACAGTAATAGGTAGGTAGTTGTTGGTTCAGGGTCAATAATAGGTAGGTAGTTGTTTTAGGTAGTTGTTGGTTCAGGGTCAATAATAGGTAGGTAGTTGTTGGTTCAGGGACAGTAATAGGTAGGTAGTTGTTGGTTCAGGGACAGTAATATATAGGTAGTTGTTGGTTCAGAGCCAATAAAAGGTAGGTAGTTGTTGGTTCAGGGTCAATAATAGGTAGGTAGTTGTTGGTAGGTAGTTGTTGGTTCAGGGACAGTAATAGGTAGGTAGTTGTTGGTTCAGGGTCAATAATAGGTAGGTAGTTGTTGGTAGGTAGTTGTTGGTTCAGGGTCAATAATAGGTAGGTAGTTGTTGGTTCAGGGACAGTAATAGGTAGGTAGTTGTTGGTTCAGGGACAGTAATATATAGGTAGTTGTTGGTTCAGAGCCAATAAAAGGTAGGTAGTTGTTGGTTCAGGGACAGTAATAGGTAGGTAGTTGTTGGTTCAGGGACACTTATAGGTAGGCAGTTGTTGGTTCAGGGACAGTAATAGGTAGGTAGTTGTTGGTTCAGGGACAGTAATAGGTAGCTAGTAATTGGTTCAGGGACAGTAATAGGTAGGTAGTTGTTGGTTCAGGGAATGTAATAGGTAGGTCATGTTTGGTATGTAGTTGTTGGTTCAGGGACAGTAATAGGTAGGTAGTTGTTGGTTCAGGGAATGTAATAGGTAGGTCATTGTTGGTATGTAGTTGTTGGTTCAGGGACAGTAATAGGTAGGTAGTTGTTGGTTCAGGGACAGTAATAGGTATCTAGTAATTGGTTCAGGGACAGTAATAGGTAGGTAGTTGTTGGTTCGGGGAATGTAATAGGTAGGTCATTGTTGGTATGTAGTTGTTGGTTCAGGGACAGTAATAGGTAGGTAGTTGTTGGTTCAGGGACAGGAATAGGTAGGTAGTTGTTGGTTCAGGGACAGTAATATGTAGGTAGTTGTTGGTTCAGAATCAATAAAAGGTAGGTAGTTGTTGGTTCAGGGACAGTAATATGTAGGTAGTTGTTGGTTCAGGGACAGAAATAGGTAGGTAGTTGTTGGTTCAGGGACAGTAATATGTAGGTAGTTGTTGGTTCAGGGACAGAAATAGGTAGGTAGTTGTTGGTTCAGGGACAGTAATAGGTAGGTAGTTGTTGGTAGGTAGTTGTTGGTTCAGAGCCAATAAAAGGTAGGTAGTTGTTGGTTCAGGGACAGTAATATGTAGGTAGTTGTTGTTTCAGGGACAGAAATAGGTAGGTAGTTGTTGGTTGGTAGTTGTTGGTTCAGGGACAGTAATAGGTAGGTAGTTGTTGGTTCAGGGTCAGTAATATGTAGGTAGTTGTTGGTTCAGGGCCAATAAAAGGTAGGTAGTTGTTGGTTCAGGGACAGTAATATGTAGGTAGTTGTTGGTTCAGGGACAGAAATAGGTAGGTAGTTGTTGGTAGGTAGTTGTTGGTTCAGGGACAGTAATAGGTAGGTAGTTGTTGGTAGGTAGTTGTTGGTTCAGAGACAATAATAGGTAGCTAGTTGTTGGTAGGTAGTTGTTATTGGTTCAGGGACAGTAATAGGTAGGTAGTTGTTGTTTCAGGGACAGTAATAGGAAGGTAGTTGTTGGTAGGTAGTTGTTGGTTCAGGGACAGTAAAAGCTAGGTAGTTGTTGGTTAAAAGACAATAATAGGTAGGTAGTTGTTGGTAGGTAGTTGGTGGTTGAGGGACAGTAATAGGTAGGTAGTTGTTGGTAGGTAGTTGTTGGTTCAGGGACAGTAATAGGTAGGTAGTTGATGGAAGGTAGTTGTTCGTTCAAGGACATTAATATGTAGGTAGTTATTGGTAGGTAGTTGTTGGCTCATGGACAGAAACAGGTAGGTAGTTGTAGGTAGGTAGTTATTGGTTCAGGGACAATAAAATGTAGGTAGTTGTTGGTTCAGGGACAGTAATAGGTAGGTAGTTGTTGGTTCAGGGACAGTAATAGGTAGGTAGTTGTTGGTAGGTAGCTGTTGGTTCAGGGACAGTAATAGGTAGGTAGTTGTTGGTTCAGGGACAGTAATAGGTAGGTAGTTGTTGGTTCAGGGTCAATAATAGGTAGGTAGTTGTTGGTAGGTAGTTGTTGGTTCAGGGACAGTAATATATAGGTAGTTGTTGGTTCAGAGCCAATAAAAGGTAGGTAGTTGTTGGTTCAAGGACAGTAATAGGTAGGTAGTTGTTGGTTCAGGGACAGTAATAGGTAGGTAGTTATTGGTTCAGGGACAGTAATAGGTAGGTAGTTGTTGGTTCAGGGTCAATAATAGGTAGGTAGTTGTTGGTAGGTAGTTGTTGGTTCAGGGACAGTAATAGGTAGGTAGTTATTGGTTCAGGGACAGTAATAGGTAGGTAGTTGTTGGTTCAGGGTCAATAATAGGTAGGTAGTTGTTGGTAGGTAGTTGTTGGTTCAGGGACAGTAATAGGTAGGTAGTTGTTGGTTCAGGGTCAATAATAGGTAGGTAGTTGTTGGTAGGTAGTTGTTGGTTCAGGGTCAATAATAGGTAGGTAGTTGTTGGTTCAGGGACAGTAATAGGTAGGTAGTTGTTGGTTCAGGGACAGTAATATATAGGTAGTTGTTGGTTCAGAGCCAATAAAAGGTAGGTAGTTGTTGGTTCAGGGACAGTAATAGGTAGGCAGTTGTTGGTTCAGGGACAGTAATAGGTAGGTAGTTGTTGGTTCAGGGACAGTAATAGGTAGGTAGTTGTTGGTTCAGGGACAGTAATAGGTAGGTAGTTGTTGGTTCAGGGACAGTAATAGGTAGGTAGTTGTTGGTTCAGGGACTGTAATAGGTAGGTCATGTTTGGTATGTAGTTGTTGGTTCAGGGACAGTAATAGGTAGGTAGTTGTTGGTTCAGGGACAGTAATAGGTAGGTAGTTATTGGTTCAGGGACAGTAATAGGTAGGTAGTTGTTGGTTCAGGGTCAATAATAGGTAGGTAGTTGTTGGTAGGTAGTTGTTGGTTCAGGGACAGTAATAGGTAGGTAGTTATTGGTTCAGGGACAGTAATAGGTAGGTAGTTGTTGGTTCAGGGTCAATAATAGGTAGGTAGTTGTTGGTAGGTAGTTGTTGGTTCAGGGACAGTAATAGGTAGGTAGTTGTTGGTTCAGGGTCAATAATAGGTAGGTAGTTGTTGGTAGGTAGTTGTTGGTTCAGGGTCAATAATAGGTAGGTAGTTGTTGGTTCAGGGACAGTAATAGGTAGGTAGTTGTTGGTTCAGGGACAGTAATATATAGGTAGTTGTTGGTTCAGAGCCAATAAAAGGTAGGTAGTTGTTGGTTCAGGGACAGTAATAGGTAGGCAGTTGTTGGTTCAGGGACAGTAATAGGTAGGTAGTTGTTGGTTCAGGGACAGTAATAGGTAGGTAGTTGTTGGTTCAGGGACAGTAATATGTAGGTAGTTGTTGGTTCAGGGACAGTAATAGGTAGGTAGTTGTTGGTTCAGGGACTGTAATAGGTAGGTCATGTTTAGTATGTAGTTGTTGGTTCAGGGACAGTAATAGGTAGGTAGTTGTTGGTTCAGGGAATGTAATAGGTAGGTCATTGTTGGTATGTAGTTGTTGGTTCAGGGACAGTAATAGGTAGGTAGTTGTTGGTTCAGGGACAGTAATAGGTAGGTAGTTGTTGGTTCAGGGACAGTAATAAGTAGGTAGTTGTTGGTTCAGGGACAGTAATAGGTATCTAGTAATTGGTTCAGGGACAGTAATAGGTAGGTAGTTGTTGGTTCGGGGAATGTAATAGGTAGGTCATTGTTGGTATGTAGTTGTTGGTTCAGGGACAGTAATAGGTAGGTAGTTGTTGGTTCAGGGACATGAATAGGTAGGTAGTTGTTGGTTCAGGGACAGTAATATGTAGGTAGTTGTTGGTTCAGAGCCAATAAAAGGTAGGTAGTTGTTGGTTCAGGGACAGTAATATGTAGGTAGTTGTTGGTTCAGGGACAGAAATAGGTAGGTAGTTGTTGGTAGATAGCTGTTGGTTCAGGGACAGTAATAGGTAGGTAGTTGTTGGTAGGTAGTTGTTGGTTCAGAGCCAATAAAAGGTAGGTAGTTGTTGGTTCAGGGACAGTAATATGTAGGTAGTTGTTGGTTCAGGGACAGAAATAGGTAGGTAGTTGTTGGTTGGTAGTTGTTGGTTCAGGGACAGTAATAGGTAGGTAGTTGTTGGTTCAGGGTCAGTAATATGTAGGTAGTTGTTGGTTCAGGGCCAATAAAAGGTAGGTAGTTGTTGGTTCAGGGACAGTAATATGTAGGTAGTTGTTGGTTCAGGGACAGAAATAGGTAGGTAGTTGTTGGTAGGTAGTTGTTGGTTCAGGGACAGTAATAGGTAGGTAGTTGTTGGTAGGTAGTTGTTGGTTCAGAGACAATAATAGGTAGCTAGTTGTTGGTAGGTAGTTGTTATTGGTTCAGGGACAGTAATAGGTAGGTAGTTGTTGTTTCAGGGACAGTAATAGGAAGGTAGTTGTTGGTAGGTAGTTGTTGGTTCAGGGACAGTAAAAGCTAGGTAGTTGTTGGTTAAAAGACAATAATAGGTAGGTAGTTGTTGGTAGGTAGTTGGTGGTTGAGGGACAGTAATAGGTAGGTAGTTGTTGGTAGGTAGTTGTTGGTTCAGGGACAGTAATAGGTAGGTAGTTGATGGAAGGTAGTTGTTCGTTCAAGGACATTAATATGTAGGTAGTTATTGGTAGGTAGTTGTTGGCTCATGGACAGAAACAGGTAGGTAGTTGTAGGTAGGTAGTTATTGGTTCAGGGACAATAAAATGTAGGTAGTTGTTGGTTCAGGGACAGTAATAGGTAGGTAGTTGTTGGTTCAGGGACAGTAATAGGTAGGTAGTTGTTGGTAGGTAGCTGTTGGTTCAGGGACAGTAATAGGTAGGTAGTTGTTGGTTCAGGGACAGTAATAGGTAGGTAGTTGTTGGTTCAGGGTCAATAATAGGTAGGTAGTTGTTGGTAGGTAGTTGTTGGTTCAGGGACAGTAATATATAGGTAGTTGTTGGTTCAGAGCCAATAAAAGGTAGGTAGTTGTTGGTTCAAGGACAGTAATAGGTAGGTAGTTGTTGGTTCAGGGACAGTAATAGGTAGGTAGTTATTGGTTAAGGGACAGTAATAGGTAGGTAGTTGTTGGTTCAGGGTCAATAATAGGTAGGTAGTTGTTGGTAGGTAGTTGTTGGTTCAGGGACAGTAATAGGTAGGTAGTTATTGGTTCAGGGACAGTAATAGGTAGGTAGTTGTTGGTTCAGGGTCAATAATAGGTAGGTAGTTGTTGGTAGGTAGTTGTTGGTTCAGGGACAGTAATAGGTAGGTAGTTGTTGGTTCAGGGTCAATAATAGGTAGGTAGTTGTTGGTAGGTAGTTGTTGGTTCAGGGTCAATAATAGGTAGGTAGTTGTTGGTTCAGGGACAGTAATAGGTAGGTAGTTGTTGGTTCAGGGACAGTAATATATAGGTAGTTGTTGGTTCAGAGCCAATAAAAGGTAGGTAGTTGTTGGTTCAGGGACAGTAATAGGTAGGCAGTTGTTGGTTCAGGGACAGTAATAGGTAGGTAGTTGTTGGTTCAGGGACAGTAATAGGTAGGTAGTTGTTGGTTCAGGGACAGTAATAGGTAGGTAGTTGTTGGTTCAGGGACAGTAATAGGTAGGTAGTTGTTGGTTCAGGGACTGTAATAGGTAGGTCATGTTTGGTATGTAGTTGTTGGTTCAGGGACAGTAATAGGTAGGTAGTTGTTGGTTCAGGGACAGTAATAGGTAGGTAGTTGTTGGTTCAGGGTCAATAATAGGTAGGTAGTTGTTGGTTGGTAGTTGTTGGTTCAGGGACAGTAATATATAGGTAGTTGTTGGTTCAGAGCCAATAAAAGGTAGGTAGTTGTTGGTTCAGGGACAGAAATAGGTAGGTAGTTGTTGGTTCAGGGACAGTAATAGGTAGGTAGTTGTTGGTAGGTAGTTGTTGGTTCAGAGCCAATAAAAGGTAGGTAGTTGTTGGTTCAGGGACAGTAATATGTAGGTAGTTGTTGTTTCAGGGACAGAAATAGGTAGGTAGTTGTTGGTTGGTAGTTGTTGGTTCAGGGACAGTAATAGGTAGGTAGTTGTTGGTTCAGGGTCAGTAATATGTAGGTAGTTGTTGGTTCAGGGCCAATAAAAGGTAGGTAGTTGTTGTTTCAGGGACAGTAATATGTAGGTAGTTGTTGGTTCAGGGACAGAAATAGGTAGGTAGTTGTTGGTAGGTAGTTGTTGGTTCAGGGACAGTAATAGGTAGGTAGTTGTTGGTAGGTAGTTGTTGGTTCAGAGACAATAATAGGTAGCTAGTTGTTGGTAGGTAGTTGTTATTGGTTCAGGGACAGTAATAGGTAGGTAGTTGTTGTTTCAGGGACAGTAATAGGAAGGTAGTTGTTGGTAGGTAGTTGTTGGTTCAGGGACAGTAAAAGCTAGGTAGTTGTTGGTTAAAAGACAATAATAGGTAGGTAGTTGTTGGTAGGTAGTTGGTGGTTGAGGGACAGTAATAGGTAGGTAGTTGTTGGTAGGTAGTTGTTGGTTCAGGGACAGTAATAGGTAGGTAGTTGATGGAAGGTAGTTGTTCGTTCAAGGACATTAATATGTAGGTAGTTATTGGTAGGTAGTTGTTGGCTCATGGACAGAAACAGGTAGGTAGTTGTAGGTAGGTAGTTATTGGTTCAGGGACAATAAAATGTAGGTAGTTGTTGGTTCAGGGACAGTAATAGGTAGGTAGTTGTTGGTTCAGGGACAGTAATAGGTAGGTAGTTGTTGGTAGGTAGCTGTTGGTTCAGGGACAGTAATAGGTAGGTAGTTGTTGGTTCAGGGACAGTAATAGGTAGGTAGTTGTTGGTTCAGGGTCAATAATAGGTAGGTAGTTGTTGGTAGGTAGTTGTTGGTTCAGGGACAGTAATATATAGGTAGTTGTTGGTTCAGAGCCAATAAAAGGTAGGTAGTTGTTGGTTCAAGGACAGTAATAGGTAGGTAGTTGTTGGTTCAGGGACAGTAATAGGTAGGTAGTTATTGGTTCAGGGACAGTAATAGGTAGGTAGTTGTTGGTTCAGGGTCAATAATAGGTAGGTAGTTGTTGGTAGGTAGTTGTTGGTTCAGGGACAGTAATAGGTAGGTAGTTATTGGTTCAGGGACAGTAATAGGTAGGTAGTTGTTGGTTCAGGGTCAATAATAGGTAGGTAGTTGTTGGTAGGTAGTTGTTGGTTCAGGGACAGTAATAGGTAGGTAGTTGTTGGTTCAGGGTCAATAATAGGTAGGTAGTTGTTGGTAGGTAGTTGTTGGTTCAGGGTCAATAATAGGTAGGTAGTTGTTGGTTCAGGGACAGTAATAGGTAGGTAGTTGTTGGTTCAGGGACAGTAATATATAGGTAGTTGTTGGTTCAGAGCCAATAAAAGGTAGGTAGTTGTTGGTTCAGGGACAGTAATAGGTAGGCAGTTGTTGGTTCAGGGACAGTAATAGGTAGGTAGTTGTTGGTTCAGGGACAGTAATAGGTAGGTAGTTGTTGGTTCAGGGACAGTAATAGGTAGGTAGTTGTTGGTTCAGGGACAGTAATAGGTAGGTAGTTGTTGGTTCAGGGACTGTAATAGGTAGGTCATGTTTGGTATGTAGTTGTTGGTTCAGGGACAGTAATAGGTAGGTAGTTGTTGGTTCAGGGAATGTAATAGGTAGGTCATTGTTGGTATGTAGTTGTTGGTTCAGGGACAGTAATAGGTAGGTAGTTGTTGGTTCAGGGACAGTAATAGGTAGGTAGTTGTTGGTTCAGGGACAGTAATAAGTAGGTAGTTGTTGGTTCAGGGACAGTAATAGGTATCTAGTAATTGGTTCAGGGACAGTAATAGGTAGGTAGTTGTTGGTTCGGGGAATGTAATAGGTAGGTCATTGTTGGTATGTAGTTGTTGGTTCAGGGACAGTAATAGGTAGGTAGTTGTTGGTTCAGGGACATGAATAGGTAGGTAGTTGTTGGTTCAGGGACAGTAATATGTAGGTAGTTGTTGGTTCAGAGCCAATAAAAGGTAGGTAGTTGTTGGTTCAGGGACAGTAATATGTAGGTAGTTGTTGGTTCAGGGTCAGAAATAGGTAGGTAGTTGTTGGTAGATAGTTGTTGGTTCAGGGACAGTAATAGGTAGGTAGTTGTTGGTAGGTAGTTGTTGGTTCAGAGCCAATAAAAGGTAGGTAGTTGTTGGTTCAGGGACAGTAATATGTAGGTAGTTGTTGGTTCAGGGACAGAAATAGGTAGGTAGTTGTTGGTTGGTAGTTGTTGGTTCAGGGACAGTAATAGGTAGGTAGTTGTTGGTTCAGGGTCAGTAATATGTAGGTAGTTGTTGGTTCAGGGCCAATAAAAGGTAGGTAGTTGTTGGTTACAGGGACAGTAATATGTAGGTAGTTGTTGGTTCAGGGACAGAAATAGGTAGGTAGTTGTTGGTAGGTAGTTGTTGGTTCAGGGACAGTAATAGGTAGGTAGTTGTTGGTAGGTAGTTGTTGGTTCAGAGACAATAATAGGTAGCTAGTTGTTGGTAGGTAGTTGTTATTGGTTCAGGGACAGTAATAGGTAGGTAGTTGTTGTTTCAGGGACAGTAATAGGAAGGTAGTTGTTGGTAGGTAGTTGTTGGTTCAGGGACAGTAAAAGGTAGGTAGTTGTTGGTTAAGATACAATAATAGGTAGGTAGTTGTTGGTATGTAGTTGTTGGTTCAGGGACAGTAATAGGTAGGTAGTTGTTGGTTCAGGGACAGTAATAGGTAGGTAGTTGTTGGTTCAGGGACAGTAATAAGTAGGTAGTTGTTGGTTCAGGGACAGTAATAGGTATCTAGTAATTGGTTCAGGGACAGTAATAGGTAGGTAGTTGTTGGTTCGGGGAATGTAATAGGTAGGTCATTGTTGGTATGTAGTTGTTGGTTCAGGGACAGTAATAGGTAGGTAGTTGTTGGTTCAGGGACATGAATAGGTAGGTAGTTGTTGGTTCAGGGACAGTAATATGTAGGTAGTTGTTGGTTCAGAGCCAATAAAAGGTAGGTAGTTGTTGGTTCAGGGACAGTAATATGTAGGTAGTTGTTGGTTCAGGGTCAGAAATAGGTAGGTAGTTGTTGGTAGATAGTTGTTGGTTCAGGGACAGTAATAGGTAGGTAGTTGTTGGTAGGTAGTTGTTGGTTCAGAGCCAATAAAAGGTAGGTAGTTGTTGGTTCAGGGACAGTAATATGTAGGTAGTTGTTGGTTCAGGGACAGAAATAGGTAGGTAGTTGTTGGTTGGTAGTTGTTGGTTCAGGGACAGTAATAGGTAGGTAGTTGTTGGTTCAGGGTCAGTAATATGTAGGTAGTTGTTGGTTCAGGGCCAATAAAAGGTAGGTAGTTGTTGGTTACAGGGACAGTAATATGTAGGTAGTTGTTGGTTCAGGGACAGAAATAGGTAGGTAGTTGTTGGTAGGTAGTTGTTGGTTCAGGGACAGTAATAGGTAGGTAGTTGTTGGTAGGTAGTTGTTGGTTCAGAGACAATAATAGGTAGCTAGTTGTTGGTAGGTAGTTGTTATTGGTTCAGGGACAGTAATAGGTAGGTAGTTGTTGTTTCAGGGACAGTAATAGGAAGGTAGTTGTTGGTAGGTAGTTGTTGGTTCAGGGACAGTAAAAGGTAGGTAGTTGTTGGTTAAGATACAATAATAGGTAGGTAGTTGTTGGTAGGTAGTTGTTCGTTCAAGGACAGTAATATGTAGGTAGTTGTTGGTAGGGAGTTGTTGGTTCAGGGACAGTAATAGGAAGGTAGTTGTTGGTAGGTAGTTGGTGGTTGAGGGACAGTAATAGGTAGGTAGTTGTTGGTAGGTAGTTGTTGGTTCAGGGACAGTAATAGGTAGGTAGTTGATGGAAGGTAGTTGTTCGTTCAAGGACATTAATATGTAGGTAGTTATTGGTAGGTAGTTGTTGGCTCATGGACAGACACAGGTAGGTAGTTGTAGGTAGGTAGTTATTGGTTCAGGGACAATAAAAGGTAGGTAGTTGTTGGTTCAGGGACAGTAATAGGTAGGTAGTTGTTGGTTCAGGGACAGTAATAGGTAGGTAGTTGTTGGTTCAGGGACAGTAATAGGTAGGTTGTTGTTGGTTCAGGTTCAGTAATAGGTAGGTAGATGTTGGTTCAGGTTCAGTAATAGGTAGGTAGTTGTTGGTTCAGAGACCGTAATATGTAGGTAGTTGTTGGTTCAGGGACGTAATAGGTAGGTAGTTGTTGGTAGGTAGTTGTTGGTTCAGAGACGTAGTAGGTAGGTAGTTGTTGGTAGGTAGTTGCTGGTTCAGAGACGTAATAGGTAAGTAGTAATTGGTTCAGGGACAGTAAAATATAGGTAGTTGTTGGTTCACGGTCAATAATAGGTAGGTAGTTGTTGGTTCAGGGACAGTAATAGGTAAATAGTTGTTGGTAGGTAGTTGTTGGTTCAGAGACGTAATAGGTAGGTAGTTGTTGGTAGGTAGTTGCTGGTTCAGAGATGTAATAGGTAAGTAGTTATTGGTTCAGGGACAGTAATATATAGGTAGTTGTTGGTTCAAGGACAGTAATTGGTAGGTAGTTGTTGGTTCAGGGACAGTAATAGATAGGTAGTTGTTGGTTCAGGGACAGAAATAAGTAGGTAGATATTGGTAGGTAGTTGTTGGTTCAGGGACAGTAAAAGGTAGGTAGTTGTTGTTTCAAGGACAGTAATAGGTAGGTAGTTGTTTGTGCAAGGACAGAAATAGGTAGGTAGTTGTTGGTAGGTAGTTTTTGGTTCAGGGACAGTAATAAGTAGGCAGTTGTTGGTTCAGGGAGGGTAATAGGTAGGTATTTGTTGGTAGGTAGTTGTTGGTTCAGGGACAGTAAAAAGTAAGTAGTTGTTGGTAAGTAGTTGTTGGTTCAGAGACAGTAATATGTAGCTAGTTGTTGGTAGGTAGTTGTTGGTTCTGGGACAGTAATAGGTAGGTAGTTGTTCGTTCATGGACAGTAATAGGTAGGTAGTTGTTGGTAGGTAGTTGTTGGTTCAGAGACGTAATAGGTAGGTAGTTATTGGTTCAGGGACAGTAATATATAGGTTGTTGTTGGTTAAGGGACAGTAATAGGTAGGTAGTTATTGGTTCAGGGACAGTAATAGGTAGGTAGTTGTTGGTTCAGGGTCAATAATAGGTAGGTAGTTGTTGGTAGGTAGTTGTTGGTTCAGGGACAGTAATAGGTAGGTAGTTGTTGGTTCAGGGTCAATAATAGGTAGGTAGTTGTTGGTAGGTATTTGTTGGTTCAGGGTCAATAATAGGTAGGTAGTTGTTGGTTCAGGGACAGTAATAGGTAGGTAGTTGTTGGTTCAGGGACAGTAATATATAGGTAGTTGTTGGTTCAGAGCCAATAAAAGGTAGGTAGTTGTTGGTTCAGGGACAGTAATAGGTAGGTAGTTGTTGGTTCAGGGACACTTATAGGTAGGCAGTTGTTGGTTCAGGGACAGTAATAGGTAGGTAGTTGTTGGTTCAGGGACAGTAATAGGTAGGTAGTTGTTGGTTCAGGGTCAATAATAGGTAGGTAGTTGTTGGTAGGTAGTTGTTGGTTCAGGGACAGTAATATATAGGTAGTTGTTGGTTCAGAGCCAATAAAAGGTAGGTAGTTGTTGGTTCAAGGACAGTAATAGGTAGGTAGTTGTTGGTTCAGGGACAGTAATAGGTAGGTAGTTATTGGTTCAGGGACAGTAATAGGTAGGTAGTTGTTGGTTCAGGGTCAATAATAGGTAGGTAGTTGTTGGTAGGTAGTTGTTGGTTCAGGGACAGTAATAGGTAGGTAGTTATTGGTTCAGGGACAGTAATAGGTAGGTAGTTGTTGGTTCAGGGTCAATAATAGGTAGGTAGTTGTTGGTAGGTAGTTGTTGGTTCAGGGACAGTAATAGGTAGGTAGTTGTTGGTTCAGGGTCAATAATAGGTAGGTAGTTGTTGGTAGGTAGTTGTTGGTTCAGGGTCAATAATAGGTAGGTAGTTGTTGGTTCAGGGACAGTAATAGGTAGGTAGTTGTTGGTTCAGGGACAGTAATATATAGGTAGTTGTTGGTTCAGAGCCAATAAAAGGTAGGTAGTTGTTGGTTCAGGGACAGTAATAGGTAGGCAGTTGTTGGTTCAGGGACAGTAATAGGTAGGTAGTTGTTGGTTCAGGGACAGTAATAGGTAGGTAGTTGTTGGTTCAGGGACAGTAATATGTAGGTAGTTGTTGGTTCAGGGACAGTAATAGGTAGGTAGTTGTTGGTTCAGGGACTGTAATAGGTAGGTCATGTTTAGTATGTAGTTGTTGGTTCAGGGACAGTAATAGGTAGGTAGTTGTTGGTTCAGGGAATGTAATAGGTAGGTCATTGTTGGTATGTAGTTGTTGGTTCAGGGACAGTAATAGGTAGGTAGTTGTTGGTTCAGGGACAGTAATAGGTAGGTAGTTGTTGGTTCAGGGACAGTAATAAGTAGGTAGTTGTTGGTTCAGGGACAGTAATAGGTATCTAGTAATTGGTTCAGGGACAGTAATAGGTAGGTAGTTGTTGGTTCGGGGAATGTAATAGGTAGGTCATTGTTGGTATGTAGTTGTTGGTTCAGGGACAGTAATAGGTAGGTAGTTGTTGGTTCAGGGACATGAATAGGTAGGTAGTTGTTGGTTCAGGGACAGTAATATGTAGGTAGTTGTTGGTTCAGAGCCAATAAAAGGTAGGTAGTTGTTGGTTCAGGGACAGTAATATGTAGGTAGTTGTTGGTTCAGGGACAGAAATAGGTAGGTAGTTGTTGGTAGATAGCTGTTGGTTCAGGGACAGTAATAGGTAGGTAGTTGTTGGTAGGTAGTTGTTGGTTCAGAGCCAATAAAAGGTAGGTAGTTGTTGGTTCAGGGACAGTAATATGTAGGTAGTTGTTGGTTCAGGGACAGAAATAGGTAGGTAGTTGTTGGTTGGTAGTTGTTGGTTCAGGGACAGTAATAGGTAGGTAGTTGTTGGTTCAGGGTCAGTAATATGTAGGTAGTTGTTGGTTCAGGGCCAATAAAAGGTAGGTAGTTGTTGGTTCAGGGACAGTAATATGTAGGTAGTTGTTGGTTCAGGGACAGAAATAGGTAGGTAGTTGTTGGTAGGTAGTTGTTGGTTCAGGGACAGTAATAGGTAGGTAGTTGTTGGTAGGTAGTTGTTGGTTCAGAGACAATAATAGGTAGCTAGTTGTTGGTAGGTAGTTGTTATTGGTTCAGGGACAGTAATAGGTAGGTAGTTGTTGTTTCAGGGACAGTAATAGGAAGGTAGTTGTTGGTAGGTAGTTGTTGGTTCAGGGACAGTAAAAGGTAGGTAGTTGTTGGTTAAGATACAATAATAGGTAGGTAGTTGTTGGTAGGTAGTTGTTCGTTCAAGGACAGTAATATGTAGGTAGTTGTTGGTAGGTAGTTGTTGGTTCAGGGACAGTAATAGGAAGGTAGTTGTTGGTAGGTAGTTGGTGGTTGAGGGACAGTAATAGGTAGGTAGTTGTTGGTAGGTAGTTGTTGGTTCAGGGACAGTAATAGGTAGGTAGTTGATGGAAGGTAGTTGTTCGTTCAAGGACATTAATATGTAGGTAGTTATTGGTAGGTAGTTGTTGGCTCATGGACAGAAACAGGTAGGTAGTTGTAGGTAGGTAGTTATTGGTTCAGGGACAATAAAAGGTAGGTAGTTGTTGGTTCAGGGACAGTAATAGGTAGGTAGTTGTTGGTTCAGGGACAGTAATAGGTAGGTAGTTGTTGGTTCAGGGACAGTAATAGGTAGGTTGTTGTTGGTTCAGGTTCAGTAATAGGTAGGTAGATGTTGGTTCAGGTTCAGTAATAGGTAGGTAGTTGTTGGTTCAGAGACCGTAATATGTAGGTTGTTGTTGGTTCAGGGACGTAATAGGTAGGTAGTTGTTGGTAGGTAGTTGCTGGTTCAGAGACGTAATAGGTAAGTAGTAATTGGTTCAGGGACAGTAATATATAGGTAGTTGTTGGTTCACGGTCAATAATAGGTAGGTAGTTGTTGGTTCAGGGACAGTAATAGGTAAATAGTTGTTGGTAGGTAGTTGTTGGTTCAGAGACGTAATAGGTAGGTAGTTGTTGGTAGGAAGTTGCTGGTTCAGAGATGTAATAGGTAAGTAGTTATTGGTTCAGGGACAGTAATATATAGGTAGTTGTTGGTTCAAGGACAGTAATTGGTAGGTAGTTGTTGGTTCAGGGACAGTAATAGGTAGGTAGTTGTTGGTTCAGGGACAGTAATAGATAGGTAGTTGTTGGTTCAGGGACAGAAATAAGTAGGTAGATATTGGTAGGTAGTTGTTGGTTCAGGGACAGTAAAAGGTAGGTAGTTGTTGTTTCAAGGACAGTAATAGGTAGGTAGTTGTTTATGCAAGGACAGAAATAGGTAGGTAGTTGTTGGTAGGTAGTTTTTGGTTCAGGGACAGTAATAAGTAGGTAGTTGTTGGTTCAGGGAGGGTAATAGGTAGGTATTTGTTGGTAGGTAGTTGTTGGTTCAGGGACAGTAAAAAGTAAGTAGTTGTTGGTAAGTAGTTGTTGGTTCAGAGACAGTAATATGTAGCTAGTTGTTGGTAGGTAGTTGTTGGTTCTGGGACAGTAATAGGTAGGTAGTTGTTCGTTCATGGACAGTAATAGGTAGGTAGTTGTTGGTAGGTAGTTGTTGGTTCAGAGACGTAATAGGTAGGTAGTTATTGGTTCAGGGACAGTAATATATAGGTTGTTGTTGGTTCAGGGACAGTAATAGGTAGGTAGTTATTGGTTCAGGGACAGTAATAGGTAGGTAGTTGTTGGTTCAGGGTCAATAATAGGTAGGTAGTTGTTGGTAGGTAGTTGTTGGTTCAGGGACAGTAATAGGTAGGTAGTTGTTGGTTCAAGGTCAATAATAGGTAGGTAGTTGTTGGTAGGTAGTTGTTGGTTCAGGGTCAATAATAGGTAGGTAGTTGTTGGTTCAGGGACAGTAATAGGTAGGTAGTTGTTGGTTCAGGGACAGTAATATATAGGTAGTTGTTGTTTCAGAGCCAATAAAAGGTAGGTAGTTGTTGGTTCAGGGACAGTAATAGGTAGGTAGTTGTTGGTTCAGGGACACTTATAGGTAGGCAGTTGTTGGTTCAGGGACAGTAATAGGTAGGTAGTTGTTGGTTCAGGGACAGTAATAGGTAGCTAGTAATTGGTTCAGGGACAGTAATAGGTAGGTAGTTGTTGGTTCAGGGAATGTAATAGGTAGGTCATGTTTGGTATGTAGTTGTTGGTTCAGGGACAGTAATAGGTAGGTAGTTGTTGGTTCAGGGAATGTAATAGGTAGGTCATTGTTGGTATGTAGTTGTTGGTTCAGGGACAGTAATAGGTAGGTAGTTGTTGGTTCAGGGACAGTAATAGGTATCTAGTAATTGGTTCAGGGACAGTAATAGGTAGGTAGTTGTTGGTTCGGGGAATGTAATAGGTAGGTCATTGTTGGTATGTAGTTGTTGGTTCAGGGACAGTAATAGGTAGGTAGTTGTTGGTTCAGGGACAGGAATAGGTAGGTAGTTGTTGGTTCAGGGACAGTAATATGTAGGTAGTTGTTGGTTCAGAGCCAATAAAAGGTAGGTAGTTGTTGGTTCAGGGACAGTAATATGTAGGTAGTTGTTGGTTCAGGGACAGAAATAGGTAGGTAGTTGTTGGTAGGTAGTTGTTGGTTCAGGGACAGTAATAGGTAGGTAGTTGTTGGTAGGTAGTTGTTGGTCCAGAGCCAATAAAAGGTAGGTAGTTGTTGGTTCAGGGACAGTAATATGTAGGTAGTTGTTGGTTCAGGGACAGAAATAGGTAGGTAGTTGTTGGTTGGTAGTTGTTGGTTCAGGGACAGTAATAGGTAGGTAGTTGTTGGTTCAGGGTCAGTAATATGTAGGTAGTTGTTGGTTCATGGCCAATAAAGGGTAGGTAGTTGTTGGTTCAGGGACAGTAATATGTAGGTAGTTGTTGGTTCAGGGACAGAAATAGGTAGGTAGTTGTTGGTAGGTAGTTGTTGGTTCAGGGACAGTAATAGGTAGGTAGTTGTTGGTAGGTAGTTGTTGGTTCAGAGACAATAATAGGTAGCTAGTTGTTGGTAGGTAGTTGTTATTGGTTCAGGGACAGTAATAGGTAGGTAGTTGTTGTTTCAGGGACAGTAATAGGAAGGTAGTTGTTGGTAGGTAGTTGTTGGTTCAGGGACAGTAAAAGGTAGGTGGTTGTTGGTTAAGAGACAATAATAGGTAGGTAGTTGTTGGTAGGTAGTTGGTGGTTGAGGGACAGTAATAGGTAGGTAGTTGTTGGTAGGTAGTTGTTGGTTCAGGGACAGTAATAGGTAGGTAGTTGATGGAAGGTAGTTGTTCGTTCAAGGACATTAATATGTAGGTAGTTATTGGTAGGTAGTTGTTGGCTCATGGACAGAAACAGGTAGGTAGTTGTAGGTAGGTAGTTATTGGTTCAGGGACAATAAAAGGTAGGTAGTTGTTGGTTCAGGGACAGTAATAGGTAGGTAGTTGTTGGTTCAGGGACAGTAATAGGTAGGTAGTTGTTGGTTCAGGGACAGTAATAGGTAGGTAGTTGTTGGTTCAGGGACAGTAATAGGTAGGTTGTTGTTGGTTCAGGTTCAGTAATAGGTAGGTAGATGTTGGTTCAGGTTCAGTAATAGGTAGGTAGTTGTTGGTTCAGAGACCGTAATATGTAGGTAGTTGTTGGTTCAGGGACGTAATAGGTAGGTAGTTGTTGGTAGGTAGTTGTTGGTTCAGAGACGTAGTAGGTAAGTAGTTGTTGGTAGGTAGTTGCTGGTTCAGAGACGTAATAGGTAAGTAGTAATTGGTTCAGGGACAGTAATATATAGGTAGTTGTTGGTTCACGGTCAATAATAGGTAGGTAGTTGTTGGTTCAGGGACAGTAATAGGTAAATAGTTGTTGGTAGGTAGTTGTTGGTTCAGAGACGTAATAGGTAGGTAGTTGTTGGTAGGTAGTTGCTGGTTCAGAGATGTAATAGGTAAGTAGTTATTGGTTCAGGGACAGTAATATATAGGTAGTTGTTGGTTCAAGGACAGTAATTGGTAGGTAGTTGTTGGTTCAGGGACAGTAATAGGTAGGTAGTTGTTGGTTCAGGGACAGTAATAGATAGGTAGTTGTTGGTTCAGGGACAGAAATAAGTAGGTAGATATTGGTAGGTAGTTGTTGGTTCAGGGACAGTAAAAGGTAGGTAGTTGTTGTTTCAAGGACAGTAATAGGTAGGTAGTTGTTTGTGCAAGGACAGAAATAGGTAGGTAGTTGTTGGTAGGTAGTTTTTGGTTCAGGGACAGTAATAAGTAGGTAGTTGTTGGTTCAGGGAGGGTAATAGGTAGGTATTTGTTGGTAGGTAGTTGTTGGTTCAGGGACAGTAAAAAGTAAGTAGTTGTTGGTAAGTAGTTGTTGGTTCAGAGACAGTAATATGTAGCTAGTTGTTGGTAGGTAGTTGTTGGTTCTGGGACAGTAATAGGTAGGTAGTTGTTCGTTCATGGACAGTAATAGGTAGGTAGTTGTTGGTAGGTAGTTGTTGGTTCAGAGACGTAATAGGTAGGTAGTTATTGGTTCAGGGACAGTAATATATAGGTTGTTGTTGGTTCAGGGACAGTAATAGGTAGGTAGTTATTGGTTCAGGGACAGTAATAGGTAGGTAGTTGTTGGTTCAGGGTCAATAATAGGTAGGTAGTTGTTGGTAGGTAGTTGTTGGTTCAGGGACAGTAATAGGTAGGTAGTTGTTGGTTCAGGGTCAATAATAGGTAGGTAGTTGTTGGTAGGTAGTTGTTGGTTCAGGGTCAATAATAGGTAGGTAGTTGTTGGTTCAGGGACAGTAATATGTAGCTAGTTGTTGGTAGGTAGTTGTTGGTTCTGGGACAGTAATAGGTAGGTAGTTGTTCGTTCATGGACAGTAATAGGTAGGTAGTTGTTGGTAGGTAGTTGTTGGTTCAGAGACGTAATAGGTAGGTAGTTATTGGTTCAGGGACAGTAATATATAGGTTGTTGTTGGTTCAGGGACAGTAATAGGTATGTAGTTATTGGTTCAGGGACAGTAATAGGTAGGTAGTTGTTCGTTCAGGGTCAATAATAGGTAGGTAGCTGTTGGTAGGTAGTTGTTGGTTCAGGGACAGTAATAGGTAGGTAGTTGTTGGTTCAGGGTCAATAATAGGTAGGTAGTTGTTGGTAGGTAGTTGTTGGTTCAGGGTCAATAATAGGTAGGTAGTTGTTGGTTCAGGGACAGTAATATGTAGGTAGTTGTTGGTTCAGGGACAGTAATATATAGGTAGTTGTTGGTTCAGAGCCAATAAAAGGTAGGTAGTTGTTGGTTCAGGGACAGTAATAGGTAGGTAGTTGTTGGTTCAGGGACACTTATAGGTAGGCAGTTGTTGGTTCAGGGACAGTAATAGGTAGGTAGTTGTTGGTTCAGGGAATGTAATAGGTAGGTCATGTTTGGTATGTAGTTGTTGGTTCAGGGACAGTAATAGGTAGGTAGTTGTTGGTTCAGGGAATGTAATAGGTAGGTCATTGTTGGTATGTAGTTGTTGGTTCAGGGACAGTAATAGGTAGGTAGTTGTTGGTTCAGGGACAGTAATAGGTATCTAGTAATTGGTTCAGGGACAGTAATAGGTAGGTAGTTGTTGGTTCGGGGAATGTAATAGGTAGGTAGTTGTTGGTTCAGGGACAGGAATAGGTAGGTAGTTGTTGGTTCAGGGACAGTAATATGTAGGTAGTTGTTGGTTCAGAGCCAATAAAAGGTAGGTAGTTGTTGGTTCAGGGACAGTAATATGTAGGTAGTTGTTGGTTCAGGGACAGAAATAGGTAGGTAGTTGTTGGTTGGTAGTTGTTGGTTCAGGGACAGTAATAGGTAGGTAGTTGTTGGTTCAGGGTCAGTAATATGTAGGTAGTTGTTGGTTCAGGGCCAATAAAAGGTAGGTAGTTGTTGGTTCAGGGACAGTAATATGTAGGTAGTTGTTGGTTCAGGGACAGAAATAGGTAGGTAGTTGTTGGTAGGTAGTTGTTGGTTCAGGGACAGTAATAGGTAGGTAGTTGTTGGTAGGTAGTTGTTGGTTCAGAGACAATAATAGGTAGCTAGTTGTTGGTAGGTAGTTGTTATTGGTTCAGGGACAGTAATAGGTAGGTAGTTGTTGTTTCAGGGACAGTAATAGGAAGGTAGTTGTTGGTAGGTAGTTGTTGGTTCAGGGACAGTAAAAGGTAGGTAGTTGTTGGTTAAGAGACAATAATAGGTAGGTAGTTGTTGGTAGGTAGTTGGTGGTTGAGGGACAGTAATAGGTAGGTAGTTGTTGGTAGGTAGTTGTTGGTTCAGGGACAGTAATAGGTAGGTAGTTGATGGAAGGTAGTTGTTCGTTCAAGGACATTAATATGTAGGTAGTTATTGGTAGGTAGTTGTTGGCTCATGGACAGAAACAGGTAGGTAGTTGTAGGTAGGTAGTTATTGGTTCAGGGACAATAAAAGGTAGGTAGTTGTTGGTTCAGGGACAGTAATAGGTAGGTAGTTGTTGGTTCAGGGACAGTAATAGGTAGGTAGTTGTTGGTTCAGGGACAGTAATAGGTAGGTAGTTGTTGGTTCAGGGACAGTAATAGGTAGGTTGTTGTTGGTTCAGGTTCAGTAATAGGTAGGTAGATGTTGGTTCAGGTTCAGTAATAGGTAGGTAGTTGTTGGTTCAGAGACCGTAATATGTAGGTAGTTGTTGGTTCAGGGACGTAATAGGTAGGTAGTTGTTGGTAGGTAGTTGTTGGTTCAGAGACGTAGTAGGTAGGTAGTTGTTGGTAGGTAGTTGCTGGTTCAGAGACGTAATAGGTAAGTAGTAATTGGTTCAGGGACAGTAATATATAGGTAGTTGTTGGTTCACGGTCAATAATAGGTAGGTAGTTGTGGGTTCAGGGACAGTAATAGGTAAATAGTTGTTGGTAGGTAGTTGTTGGTTCAGAGACGTAATAGGTAGGTAGTTGTTGGTAGGTAGTTGCTGGTTCAGAGATGTAATAGGTAAGTAGTTATTGGTTCAGGGACAGTAATATATAGGTAGTTGTTGGTTCAAGGACAGTAATTGGTAGGTAGTTGTTGGTTCAGGGACAGTAATAGGTAGGTAGTTGTTTGTTCAGGGACAGTAATAGATAGGTAGTTGTTGGTTCAGGGACAGAAATAAGTAGGTAGATATTGGTAGGTAGTTGTTGGTTCAGGGACAGTAAAAGGTAGGTAGTTGTTGTTTCAAGGACAGTAATAGGTAGGTAGTTGTTTGTGCAAGGACAGAAATAGGTAGGTAGTTGTTGGTAGGTAGTTTTTGGTTCAGGGACAGTAATAAGTAGGTAATTGTTGGTTCAGGGAGGGTAATAGGTAGGTATTTGTTGGTAGGTAGTTGTTGGTTCAGGGACAGTAATATATAGGTAGTTGTTGGTTCACGGTCAATAATAGGTAGGTAGTTGTTGGTTCAGGGACAGTAATAGGTAAATAGTTGTTGGTAGGTAGTTGTTGGTTCAGAGACGTAATAGGTAGGTAGTTGTTGGTAGGTAGTTGCTGGTTCAGAGATGTAATAGGTAAGTAGTTATTGGTTCAGGGACAGTAATATATAGGTAGTTGTTGGTTCAAGGACAGTAATTGGTAGGTAGTTGTTGGTTCAGGGACAGTAATAGGTAGGTAGTTGTTTGTTCAGGGACAGTAATAGATAGGTAGTTGTTGGTTCAGGGACAGAAATAAGTAGGTAGATATTGGTAGGTAGTTGTTGGTTCAGGGACAGTAAAAGGTAGGTAGTTGTTGTTTCAAGGACAGTAATAGGTAGGTAGTTGTTTGTGCAAGGACAGAAATAGGTAGGTAGTTGTTGGTAGGTAGTTTTTGGTTCAGGGACAGTAATAAGTAGGTAGTTGTTGGTTCAGGGAGGGTAATAGGTAGGTATTTGTTGGTAGGTAGTTGTTGGTTCAGGGACAGTAAAAAGTAAGTAGTTGTTGGTAAGTAGTTGTTGGTTCAGAGACAGTAATATGTAGCTAGTTGTTGGTAGGTAGTTGTTGGTTCTGGGACAGTAATAGGTAGGTAGTTGTTCGTTCATGGAAAGTAATAGGTAGGTAGTTGTTGGTAGGTAGTTGTTGGTTCAGAGACGTAATAGGTAGGTAGTTATTGGTTCAGGGACAGTAATATATAGGTTGTTGTTGGTTCAGGGACAGTAATAGGTAGGTAGTTATTGGTTCAGGGACAGTAATAGGTAGGTAGTTGTTGGTTCAGGGTCAATAATAGGTAGGTAGTTGTTGGTAGGTAGTTGTTGGTTCAGGGTCAATAATAGGTAGGTAGTTGTTGGTTCAGGGACAGTAATAGGTAGGTAGTTGTTGGTTCAGGGACACTTATAGGTAGGCAGTTGTTGGTTCAGGGACAGTAATAGGTAGGTAGTTGTTGGTTCAGGGACACTTATAGGTAGGCAGTTGTTGGTTCAGGGACAGTAATAGGTAGGTAGTTGTTGGTTCAGGGACAGTAATAGGTAGCTAGTAATTGGTTCAGGGACAGTAATAGGTAGGTAGTTGTTGTTTCATGGAATGTAATAGGTAGGTCATGTTTGGTATGTAGTTGTTGGTTCAAGGACAGTAATAGGTAGGTAGTTGTTGGTTCAGGGAATGTAATAGGTAGGTCATTGTTGGTATGTAGTTGTTGGTTCAGGGACAGTAATAGGTAGGTAGTTGTTGGTTCAGGGACAGTAATAGGTATCTAGTAATTGGTTCAGGGACAGTAATAGGTAGGTAGTTGTTGGTTCGGGGAATGTAATAGGTAGGTCATTGTTGGTATGTAGTTGTTGGTTCAGGGACAGTAATAGGTAGGTAGTTGTTGGTTCAGGGACAGGAATAGGTAGGTAGTTGTTGGTTCAGGGACAGTAATATGTAGGTAGTTGTTGGTTCAGAGCCAATAAAAGGTAGGTAGTTGTTGGTTCAGGGACAGTAATATGTAGGTAGTTGTTGGTTCAGGGACAGAAATAGGTAGGTAGTTGTTGGTAGGTAGTTGTTGGTTCAGGGACAGTAATATGTAGGTAGTTGTTGGTAGGTAGTTGTTGGTTCAGAGCCAATAAAAGGTAGGTAGTTATTGGTTCAGGGACAGTAATATGTAGGTAGTTGTTGGTTCAGGGACAGAAATAGGTAGGTAGTTGTTGGTTGGTAGTTGTTGGTTCAGGGACAGTAATAGGTAGGTAGTTGTTGGTTCAGGGTCAGTAATATGTAGGTAGTTGTTGGTTCAGGGCCAATAAAAGGTAGGTAGTTGTTGGTTCAGGGACAGTAATATGTAGGTAGTTGTTGGTTCAGGGACAGAAATAGGTAGGTAGTTGTTGGTAGGTAGTTGTTGGTTCAGGGACAGTAATAGGTAGGTAGTTGTTGGTAGGTAGTTGTTGGTTCAGAGACAATAATAGGTAGCTAGTTCTTGGTAGGTAGTTGTTATTGGTTCAGGGACAGTAATAGGTAGGTAGTTGTTGTTTCAGGGACAGTAATAGGAAGGTAGTTGTTGGTAGGTAGTTGTTGGTTCAGGGACAGTAAAAGGTAGGTAGTTGTTGGTTAAGAGACAATAATAGGTAGGTAGTTGTTGGTAGGTAGTTGTTCGTTCAAGGACAGTAATATGTAGGTAGTTGTTGGTAGGTAGGTGTTGGTTCAGGGACAGTAATAGGAAGGTAGTTGTTGGTAGGTAGTTGGTGGTTGAGGGACAGTAATAGGTAGGTAGTTGTTGGTAGGTAGTTGTTGGTTCAGGGACAGTAATAGGTAGGTAGTTGATGGAAGGTAGTTGTTCGTTCAAGGACATTAATATGTAGGTAGTTATTGGTAGGTAGTTGTTGGCTCATGGACAGAAACAGGTAGGTAGTTGTAGGTAGGTAGTTATTGGTTCAGGGACAATAAAAGGTAGGTAGTTGTTGGTTCAGGGACAGTAATAGGTAGGTAGTTGTTGGTTCAGGGACAGTAATAGGTAGGTAGTTGTTGGTTCAGGGACAGTAATAGGTAGGTAGTTGTTGGTTCAGGGACAGTAATAGGTAGGTTGTTGTTGGTTCAGGTTCAGTAATAGGTAGGTATATGTTGGTTCAGGTTCAGTAATAGGTAGGTAGTTGTTGGTTCAGAGACCGTAATATGTAGGTAGTTGTTGGTTCAGGGACGTAATAGGTAGGTAGTTGTTGGTAGGTAGTTGTTGGTTCAGAGACGTAGTAGGTAGGTAGTTGTTGGTAGGTAGTTGCTGGTTCAGAGACGTAATAGGTAAGTAGTAATTGGTTCAGGGACAGTAATATATAGGTAGTTGTTGGTACACGGTCAATAATAGGTAGGTAGTTGTTGGTTCAGGGACAGTAATAGGTAAATAGTTGTTGGTAGGTAGTTGTTGGTTCAGAGACGTAATAGGTAGGTAGTTGTTGGTAGGTAGTTGCTGGTTCAGAGATGTAATAGGTAAGTAGTTATTGGTTCAGGGACAGTAATATATAGGTAGTTGTTGGTTCAAGGACAGTAATTGGTAGGTAGTTGTTGGTTCAGGGACAGTAATAGGTAGGTAGTTGTTGGTTCAGGGACAGTAATAGATAGGTAGTTGTTGGTTCAGGGACAGAAATAGGTAGGTAGATATTGGTAGGTAGTTGTTGGTTCAGGGACAGTAAAAGGTAGGTAGTTGTTGTTTCAAGGACAGTAATAGGTAGGTAGTTGTTTGTGCAAGGACAGAAATAGGTAGGTAGTTGTTGGTAGGTAGTTTTTGGTTCAGGGACAGTAATAAGTAGGTAGTTGTTGGTTCAGGGAGGGTAATATGTAGGTATTTGTTGGTAGGTAGTTGTTGGTTCAGGGACAGTAAAAAGTAAGTAGTTGTTGGTAAGTAGTTGTTGGTTCAGAGACAGTAATATGTAGCTAGTTGTTGGTAGGTAGTTGTTGGTTCTGGGACAGTAATAGGTAGGTAGTTGTTCGTTAATGGACAGTAATAGGTAGGTATTTGTTGGTAGGTAGTTGTTGGTTCAGAGACAGTAATATGTAGCTAGTTGTTGGTATGTAGTTGTTGGTTCAGGGACAGTAGTAGGTAGGTAGTTGTTGGTAGGTAGTTGTTGGTTCAGAGACGTAATAGGTAGGTAGTTGTTGGTTCAGGGACAGTAATATATAGGTAGTTGTTGGTAGGTAGTTGTTGGTTCAGGGACATTAATAGGTAGGTAGTTGTTGGTTCAGGGACAGTAATAGGTAGGTAGTTGTTGGTTCAGGGACAGTAATAGGTAGGTAGTTGTTGGTTCAGGGACAGTAATAGGTAGGTAGTTGTTGGTTCAGGGTCAGTAATAAGTAGGTAGTTGTTGGTTCAGGGACAGTAATAGGTAGGTAGTTATTGGTTCAGGGACAGTAATTGGTAGGTCATTGTTGGTAGGTAGTTGTTGGTTCAGGATCAGTAATAGGTAGGTAGATGTTGGTTCAGGTTCAGTAATAGGTAGGTAGTTGTTGGTTCAGAGCCAATAAAAGGTAGGTAGTTGTTGGTTCAGGGTCAGTAATAGGTAGGTAGTTGTTGGTAGGTAGTTGCTGGTTCAGAGACGTAATAGGTAAGTAGTAATTGGTTCAGGGACAGTAATATATAGGTAGTTGTTGGTTCACGGTCAATAATAGGTAGGTAGTTGTTGGTTCAGGGACAGTAATAGGTAAATAGTTGTTGGTTCAGGGAGGGTAATATGTAGGTATTTGTTGGTAGGTAGTTGTTGGTTCAGGGACAGTAAAAAGTAAGTAGTTGTTGGTAAGTAGTTGTTGGTTCAGAGACAGTAATATGTAGCTAGTTGTTGGTAGGTAGTTGTTGGTTCTGGGACAGTAATAGGTAGGTAGTTGTTCGTTAATGGACAGTAATAGGTAGGTATTTGTTGGTAGGCAGTTGTTGGTTCAGAGACAGTAATATGTAGCTAGTTGTTGGTATGTAGTTGTTGGTTCAGGGACAGTAGTAGGTAGGTAGTTGTTGGTAGGTAGTTGTTGGTTCAGAGACGTAATAGGTAGGTAGTTGTTGGTTCAGGGACAGTAATATATAGGTAGTTGTTGGTAGGTAGTTGTTGGTTCAGGGACATTAATAGGTAGGTAGTTGTTGGTTCAGGGACAGTAATAGGTAGGTAGTTGTTGGTAGGTAGTTGTTGTTTCAGGGACAGTAATAGGTAGGTAGTTGTTGGTTCAGGGACAGTAATAGGTAGGTAGTTGTTGGTTCAGGGACAGTAATAGGTAGGTAGTTGTTGGTTCAGGGTCAGTAATAAGTAGGTAGTTGTTGGTTCAGGGACAGTAATAGGTAGGTAGTTATTGGTTCAGGGACAGTAATTGGTAGGTCATTGTTGGTAGGTAGTTGTTGGTTCAGGTTCAGTAATAGGTAGGTAGATGTTGGTTCAGGTTCAGTAATAGGTAGGTAGTTGTTGGTTCAGAGACCGTAATATGTAGGTTGTTGTTGGTTCAGGGACGTAATAGGTAGGTAGTTGTTGGTAGGTAGTTGCTGGTTCAGAGACGTAATAGGTAAGTAGTAATTGGTTCAGGGACAGTAATATATAGGTAGTTGTTGGTTCACGGTCAATAATAGGTAGGTAGTTGTTGGTTCAGGGACAGTAATAGGTAAATAGTTGTTGGTAGGTAGTTGTTGGTTCAGAGACGTAATAGGTAGGTAGTTGTTGGTAGGAAGTTGCTGGTTCAGAGATGTAATAGGTAAGTAGTTATTGGTTCAGGGACAGTAATATATAGGTAGTTGTTGGTTCAAGGACAGTAATTGGTAGGTAGTTGTTGGTTCAGGGACAGTAATAGGTAGGTAGTTGTTGGTTCAGGGACAGTAATAGATAGGTAGTTGTTGGTTCAGGGACAGAAATAGGTAGGTAGATATTGGTAGGTAGTTGTTGGTTCAGGGACAGTAAAAGGTAGGTAGTTGTTGTTTCAAGGACAGTAATAGGTAGGTAGTTGTTTGTGCAAGGACAGAAATAGGTAGGTAGTTGTTGGTAGGTAGTTTTTGGTTCAGGGACAGTAATAAGTAGGTAGTTGTTGGTTCAGGGAGGGTAATAGGTAGGTATTTGTTGGTAGGTAGTTGTTGGTTCAGGGACAGTAAAAAGTAAGTAGTTGTTGGTAAGTAGTTGTTGGTTCAGAGACAGTAATATGTAGCTAGTTGTTGGTAGGTAGTTGTTGGTTCTGGGACAGTAATAGGTAGGTAGTTGTTCGTTCATGGACAGTAATAGGTAGGTAGTTGTTGGTAGGTAGTTGTTGGTTCAGAGACGTAATAGGTAGGTAGTTGTTGGTTCAGGGACAGTAATAGGTAGGTAGTTATTGGTTCAGGGACAGTAATAGGTAGGTAGTTGTTGGTTCAGGGTCAATAATAGGTAGGTAGCTGTTGGTAGGTAGTTGTTGGTTCAGGGACAGTAATAGGTAGGTAGTTGTTGGTTCAGGGTCAATAATAGGTAGGTAGTTGTTGGTAGGTAGTTGTTGGTTCAGGGTCAATAATAGGTAGGTAGTTGTTGGTTCAGGGACAGTAATAGGTAGGTAGTTGTTGGTTCAGGGACAGTAATATATAGGTAGTTGTTGGTTCAGAGCCAATAAAAGGTAGGTAGTTGTTGGTTCAGGGACAGTAATAGGTAGGTAGTTGTTGGTTCAGGGACACTTATAGGTAGGCAGTTGTTGGTTCAGGGACAGTAATAGGTAGGTAGTTGTTGGTTCAGGGACAGTAATAGGTAGCTAGTAATTGGTTCAGGGACAGTAATAGGTAGGTAGTTGTTGGTTCAGGGAATGTAATAGGTAGGTCATGTTTGGTATGTAGTTGTTGGTTCAGGGACAGTAATAGGTAGGTAGTTGTTGGTTCAGGGAATGTAATAGGTAGGTCATTGTTGGTATGTAGTTGTTGGTTCAGGGACAGTAATAGGTAGGTAGTTGTTGGTTCAGGGACAGTAATAGGTATCTAGTAATTGGTTCAGGGACAGTAATAGGTAGGTAGTTGTTGGTTCGGAGAATGTAATAGGTAGGTCATTGTTGGTATGTAGTTGTTGGTTCAGGGACAGTAATAGGTAGGTAGTTGTTGGTTCAGGGACAGGAATAGGTAGGTAGTTGTTGGTAGGTAGTTGTTGGTTCTGGGACAGTAATAGGTAGGTAGTTGTTCGTTCATGGACAGTAATAGGTAGGTAGTTGTTGGTAGGTAGTTGTTGGTTCAGAGACGTAATAGGTAGGTAGTTGTTGGTTCAGGGACAGTACTAGGTAGGTAGTTATTGGTTCAGGGACAGTAATAGGTAGGTAGTTGTTGGTTCAGGGTCAATAATAGGTAGGTAGCTGTTGGTAGGTAGTTGTTGGTTCAGGGACAGTAATAGGTAGGTAGTTGTTGGTTCAGGGTCAATAATAGGTAGGTAGTTGTTGGTAGGTAGTTGTTGGTTCAGGGTCAATAATAGGTAGGTAGTTGTTGGTTCAGGGACAGTAATAGGTAGGTAGTTGTTGGTTCAGGGACAGTAATATATAGGTAGTTGTTGGTTCAGAGCCAATAAAAGGTAGGTAGTTGTTGGTTCAGGGACAGTAATAGGTAGGTAGTTGTTGGTTCAGGGACACTTATAGGTAGGCAGTTGTTGGTTCAGGGACAGTAATAGGTAGGTAGTTGTTGGTTCAGGGACAGTAATAGGTAGCTAGTAATTGGTTCAGGGACAGTAATAGGTAGGTAGTTGTTGGTTCAGGGAATGTAATAGGTAGGTCATGTTTGGTATGTAGTTGTTGGTTCAGGGACAGTAATAGGTAGGTAGTTGTTGGTTCAGGGAATGTAATAGGTAGGTCATTGTTGGTATGTAGTTGTTGGTTCAGGGACAGTAATAGGTAGGTAGTTGTTGGTTCAGGGACAGTAATAGGTATCTAGTAATTGGTTCAGGGACAGTAATAGGTAGGTAGTTGTTGGTTCGGGGAATGTAATAGGTAGGTCATTGTTGGTATGTAGTTGTTGGTTCAGGGACAGTAATAGGTAGGTAGTTGTTGGTTCAGGGAATGTAATAGGTAGGTCATGTTTGGTATGTAGTTGTTGGTTCAGGGACAGTAATAGGTAGGTAGTTGTTGGTTCAGGGAATGTAATAGGTAGGTCATTGTTGGTATGTAGTTGTTGGTTCAGGGACAGTAATAGGTAGGTAGTTGTTGGTTCAGGGACAGTAATAGGTATCTAGTAATTGGTTCAGGGACAGTAATAGGTAGGTAGTTGTTGGTTCGGGGAATGTAATAGGTAGGTCATTGTTGGTATGTAGTTGTTGGTTCAGGGACAGTAATAGGTAGGTAGTTGTTGGTTCAGGGACAGGAATAGGTAGGTAGTTGTTGGTTCAGGGACAGTAATATGTAGGTAGTTGTTGGTTCAGAGCCAATAAAAGGTAGGTAGTTGTTGGTTCAGGGACAGTAATATGTAGGTAGTTGTTGGTTCAGGGACAGAAATAGGTAGGTAGTTGTTGGTAGGTAGTTGTTATTGGTTCAGGGACAGTAATAGGTAGGTAGTTGTTGTTTCAGGGACAGTAATAGGAAGGTAGTTGTTGGTAGGTAGTTGTTGGTTCAGGGACAGTAAAAGGTAGGTAGTTGTTGGTTAAGAGACAATAATAGGTAGGTAGTTGTTGGTAGGTAGTTGTTCGTTCAAGGACAGTAATATGTAGGTAGTTGTTGGTAGGTAGTTGTTGGTTCAGGGACAGTAATAGGAAGGTAGTTGTTGGTAGGTAGTTGGTGGTTGAGGGACAGTAATAGGTAGGTAGTTGTTGGTAGGTAGTTGTTGGTTCAGGGACAGTAATAGGTAGGTAGTTGATGGAAGGTAGTTGTTCGTTCAAGGACATTAATATGTAGGTAGTTATTGGTAGGTAGTTGTTGGCTCATGGACAGAAACAGGTAGGTAGTTGTAGGTAGGTAGTTATTGGTTCAGGGACAATAAAAGGTAGGTAGTTGTTGGTTCAGGGACAGTAATAGGTAGGTAGTTGTTGGTTCAGGGACAGTAATAGGTAGGTAGTTGTTGGTTCAGGGACAGTAATAGGTAGGTAGTTGTTGGTTCAGGGACAGTAATAGGTAGGTAGTTGTTGGTTCAGGTTCAGTAATAGGTAGGTAGATGTTGGTTCAGGTTCAGTAATAGGTAGGTAGTTGTTGGTTCAGAGACCGTAATATGTAGGTATTTGTTGGTTCAGGGACAGTAATAGGTAGGTAGTTGTTCGTTCATGGACAGTAATAGGTAGGTAGTTGTTGGTAGGTAGTTGTTGGTTCAGAGACGTAGTAGGTAGGTAGTTGTTGGTAGGTAGTTGCTGGTTCAGAGACACCTCAGGTGTTCTAGTAAGCACCTCGCCTAAACAGGTGTTCTAGTCCGTTAGCCAGCACCTCAGGTGTTCTAGTCCGTTAGCCAGCACCTCTCCTAAACAGGTGTTCTACTCTGTTATTCAGCACCTCTCCTAAACAGGTGTTCTAGTCCTTTAGCCAGCACCTCGCTTAAACAGGTGTTCTAGTCCGTTAGCCAGCACCTCTCCTAAACAGGTGTTCTAGTCCGTTAGCCAGCACCTCTCCTAAACAGGTGTTCTAGTCCGTTAGCAAGCACCTCTCCTAAACAGGTGTTCTAGTCCGTTAGCCAGCACCTCGCCTAAACAGGTGTTCTAGTCCGTTAGCCAGCACCTCTCCTAAACAGGTGTTCTAGTCCGTTAGCCAGCACCTCTCCTAAACAGGTGTTCTAGTCCGTTAGCCAGCACCTCACCTAAACAGGTGTTCTAGTCCGTTAGCCAGCACCTCTCCTAAACAGGTGTTCTAGTCCATTAGCCAGCACCTCGCCTAAACAGGTGTTCTAGTCCGTTAGCCAGCACCTCGCCTAAACAGGTGTTCTAGTCCGTTAGCCAGCACCTCGCCTAAACAGGTGTTCTAGTCCGTTAGCCAGCACCTCGCCTAAACAGGTGTTCTAGTCCGTTAGCAAGCACCTCGCCTAAACAGGTGTTCTAGTCCGTTAGCCAGCACCTCGCCTAAACAGGTGTTCTACTCTGTTAGCCAGCACCTCTCCTAAACAGGTGTTCTAGTCCGTTAGCCAGCACCTCTCCTAAACAGGTGTTCTAGTCCGTTAGCAAGCACCTCTCCTAAACAGGTGTTCTAGTCCGTTAGCCAGCACCTCGCCTAAACAGGTGTTCTAGTCCGCTAGCCAGCACCTCCCCTAAACAGGTGTTCTACTCTGTTAGCCAGCACCTCTCCTAAACAGGTGTTCTACTCTGTTGCCAGCAACTCTCCTAAACAGATGTTCTACTCTGCTACCCAGCACCTCTCCTAAACAGGTGTTCTACTCTGTTTGCCAGCACCTCTCCTAAACAGGTGTTCTACTCTGTTAGCCAGCACCTCTCCTAAACAGGTGTTCTACTCTGCTAGCCAGCACCTCTCCTAAACAGGTGTTCTACTCTGCTAGCCAGCACCTCTCCTAAACAGGTGTTCTACTCTGCTAGCCAGCACCTCCCCTAAACAGGTGTTCTACTCCGCTAGCCAGCACCTCTCCTAAACAGGTGTTCTACTCTGCTAGCCAGCACCTCTCCTAAACAGGTGTTCTACTCCGCTAGCCAGCACCTCTCCTAAACAGGTGTTCTACTCCGCTAGCCAGCACCTCTCCTAAACAGGTGTTCTACTCCGCTAGCCAGCACCTCTCCTAAACAGGTGTTCTACTCTGCTAGCCAGCACCTCTCCTAAACAGGTGTTCTACTCCGCTAGCCAGCACCTCTCCTAAACAGGTGTTCTACTCCGCTAGCCAGCACCTCCCCTAAACAGGTGTTCTACTCCGCTAGCCAGCACCTCTCCTAAACAGGTGTTCTACTCCGCTAGCCAGCACCTCTCCTAAACAGGTGTTCTACTCCGCTAGCCAGCACCTCTCCTAAACAGGTGTTCTACTCTGCTAGCCAGCACCTCTCCTAAACAGGTGTTCTACTCCGCTAGCCAGCACCTCTCCTAAACAGGTGTTCTACTCCGCTAGCCAGCACCTCTCCTAAACAGGTGTTCTACTCCGCTAGCCAGCACCTCCCCTAAACAGGTGTTCTACTCTGTTAGCCAGCACCTCTCCTAAACAGGTGTTCTACTCTGCTAGCCAGCACCTCTCCTAAACAGGTGTTCTAGTCCGTTAGCCAGCACCTCTCCTAAACAGGTGTTCTACTCTGTTAGCCAGCACCTCTCCTAAACAGGTGTTCTACTCTGCTAGCCAGCACCTCTCCTAAACAGGTGTTCTACTCTGCTAGCCAGCACCTCTCCTAAACAGGTGTTCTACTCTGCTAGCCAGCACCTCTCCTAAACAGGTGTGCGTTTCTTTCGCCTCTATATTACATCCTGGAATTTATATGGTTTTTTGGGGGGTTTGTATCATTTGATTTACACAACATGCCTACCACTTTAAAGATGCAAAACATTGTTTATTGTTAAACAAACAAGAAATAAGACAACAACAAAAAAAACTATTCACCCCCCCCAGTCAATACTTTGTAGAGCCACCGTTTGCAGCAATTACAGGTGAAAGTCTCTTGGGGTATGTCTCTAGAAGCTTGGCACATCTAGTCACTGGGATATTTGCCCATTCTTCAAGGCAAAACTGCTCCAGCTCCTTCAAGTTGGATGGGTTCCGCTGGTGTACAGCAATCTTTAAGTCATACCACAGATGTTCAATTGGATTGAGGTCTAGGCTTTGACTAGGCCATTCCAAGACATTTAAATGTTTCCCCTTAAACCACTCGAGTGTTGCTTTAGCAGTATGCTTAGGGTCATTGTCCTTCTGGTAGGTGAACCTTCGTTCCAGTCTCAAACCTCTGGAAGACTGAAACAGGTTTCCCTCAAGAATTTCCCTGTATTTAGCGCCATCCATCCTTCCTTCAATTCTGACCAGTTTCCCAGTCCCTGCCAATGAAAAACATCCCCACAGCATGATGCTGCCACCACCATGCTTCACTGTGGGGATGGTGTTCTCGGGGAGATGAGATGTGTTTGGTTTGCACCAGACATAATGTTTTCCTTGATGGCCAAAAAGCTCAATTTTAGTCTCATCTGACCAGAGTACCTTCTTCCATATGTTTGGGGAGTCTCCCAAATGCCTTTTGGCGAACACCAAACGTGTTTGCTTATTTCTTTGTTTAAGCAATGGCTTTTTTTCTGGCCACTCTTCTGTAAAGCCCAGCTCTGTGGAGTGTACGGCTTAAAGTGGTCCTATGGACAGATACTCCAATCTCCGCTGTGGAGCTTTGCAGCTCCTTCAGGGTTATCTTTGGTGTGTTTGTTGCCTCTCTGATTAATGCCCTCCTTTCCTGGTCGGTGAGTTTTGGTGGGCGGCCCTCTCTTGGCAGGTTTGTTGTGGTGCAATAATCTTTCAATTTTTTAAATAATGGATTTAATGGTGCTCCGTGGGATGTTCAAAGTTTCCGATATTTTTTGATAACCCAACCCTGATCTGTACTTCTGCACAACTTTGTCCCTGACCTGTTTGGAGAGCTCCTTGGTCTTCATGGTGCCGCTTGTTTGGTGGTGCCCCTTGCTTTTTGGTGTTGCAGACTCTGGGGCCTTTCAGAACATTTGTATATATACTGAGATCATGTGACAGATCATATGACACTTAGATTACACACAGGTGGATTTTATTTAACTAATTATGTGACTTCTGAAGGTAATTGGTTGCACCAGATCTTATTTAGGGGCTTCTTAGCAAAGGGGGTGAATATATATGCACGCACCACTTTTCCGTTATTTATTTTTTAGAATTTTTTGAAACACGTTTTTTTTTTTTTTTTTTTACTTCACCAATTTGGTCTATTTTCTGAATGTCCATTACATGAAATCCAATTAAAAATCAATTTAAATTACAGGTTGTAATGCAACAAAATAGGAAAAACGCCAAGGTGGATGAATACTTTTGCAAGGGACTGTATATTTCCAGTTTGAGTCCATTAGGAGTACAATCTGTGGCTTGTGTGTGTCCTCAGTGGGTGTGGGGGGGTTGTCAGGAGGGCTATCAGGGTGGCTGACAAGGGGAGGCTAGGAGGGGGTGGCGTCCCCTGGGCTTGGGGTTCTTCATTTATCTGTCCTGCTGATGGTCAGGGTCTGGGGTGGACTGTTCTGCTCTGGTGTCGAGACTTCGGTCAGGATCTGAGGTGGGCTGTTTTGCTGGCTTCTCTGCGGGGGTGGCCAGCTCTCTAATGGGTTTTTCTCTCTCTCTCTCTCTCTCTCTCTCTCTCTCTCTCTCTCTCTCTCTCTCTCTCTCTCTCTCTCTCTCTCTCTCTCTCTCTCTCTCTCTCTCTCTCTCTCTCTCTCTCTCTCTCTCTTTCTCTCTCTCTCTCTGAGTTGATTGAGGCTGGAGCAGCTCATGAAATAGCTCTGTATTATCCAGCCAGTGGAGGTAGACTGGAGACTAATGAAACAATCATCCAATCAAGACATGTGACTTGTCTTGCTTTTGAAAGGTCTGAACCTCTCATTGGGTTCCAGTTATTTAACAAGCATGGCCTAATGAAGATCGATAACCCTCTCTGATCACTCTCCAATGCAGGGCTCATATGCATAAAAGTACAACGGTAGAGCTTTACATTCCAGCTCAGTAATAACTGGGTAATAACATGGTAATAACTATGTATATACTAGGTAATTAGCTAGTCATTACCATTAATTACCAGTAGTATTTACCAACGTAGTTTCCCCCAAGTCCCCAAAAAATAACAACAACAATCAAACAATAATTACTAACAATAATAACATCTCTATATAACAAACATAGCATAACAGTGATATACACTTCCGTTCAAAAGTTTGGGATCACTTAGAAATGTCCTTGTTTTCGAAAGAAAAGCACTTTTTTTGTCTATTAAAATAACATCAAATTGATCAGAAATAGAGTGTAGACATTGTTAATGTTGTAAATGGCTATTGTAGCTGGAAACGGCTGATTTTTTATGGAATATCTACATAGGCGTACAGAGGCCCATTATCAGCAACCATCAGTCCTGTGTTCCAATGGCACGTTGTGTTTGCTAATCCAAGTTTATCATTTCAAAAGGCTAATTGATCATTAGAAAACCCTTTTGTAATTATGTTAGTACAGCTGAAAACTGTTGTGCTGATTAAAGAAGCAATAAAACTGGCCTTCTTGAGACTAGCTGAGTATCTGGAGCATCAGCAATTGTGGGTTCATTACAGGCTCAAAATGGCCAGAGACAAATAACTTTCTTCTGAAACTCGTCAGTCTATTCTTGTTCTGAGAAATGAAGGCTATTCCATGCGAGAAATTGTCAAGAAACTGAAGATCTCGTACGCTGTGTACTACTCCCTTCACATGTGGCCAGGGCAATAAATTGCAATGTCTGTACTGTGAGACGCCTAAGACAGCGCTACAGGGAGACAGGACGGACATCTGATCGTCCTCGCAGTGGCAGACCACGTGTAACAACACCTGCACAGGATCAGTACATCCGAACATCACACCTGAGGGACAGGTACAGGATGGCAACAACAACTGCCCGAGTTACACCAGGAACGCACAATCTCTCCATCAGTGCTCAGACTGTCCGCAATAGGCTGAGAGAGGCTGGACTGAGGTCTTGTAGGCCTGTTGTAAGGCAGGTCCTCACCAGACATCACTGGCATCAACGTTGCCTATGGGCACAAACCCACCGTCGCTGGACCAGACAGGATTGGCAAAAAGTGCTCTTCACTGACGAGTCGCGGTTTTGTCTCACCAGGGGTGATGGTCGGATTCGCGTTTATCGTCGAAGGAATGAGCGTTACACCGAGGCCTGTACTCTGGAGCGGGATCGATTTGGAGGTGGAAGGTCCATCATGGTCTGGGGCGGTGTGTCACAGCATCATCGGACTGAGCTTGTTGTCATTGCAGGCAATCTCAATGCTGTGTGTTACAGGGAAGATATCCTCCTCCCTCATGTGGTACCCTTCCTGCAGGCTCATCCTGACATGACACTCCAGCATGACAATGCCACCAGCCATACTGCTCGTTCTGTGGGGTAACATCTCACAGCAAGAACTGGCAAATCTGGTGCAGTCCATGAGGAGGAGATGCACTGCAGTATTTAATGCAGCTGGTGGCCACACCAGATACCGACTGTTACTTTTGATTTTATATTTACACATGTTAAGTTTGCTGAAAATAAACACAGTTGACAGTGAGAGGACGTTTCTTTTTTTGCTGAGTTTATAAAGCTTTGTGCACCTATTTTTATCCGTCTTGGTCTGTTGGTGGTAGGTGGACTTGATTCAGAAGCCCTGTTGGTGGTAGGTGGACTTGATTCAGAAGCCCCGTTGGTGGTAGGTGGACTTGATTCAGAAGCCCTGTTGGTGGTAGGTGGACTTGATTCAGAAGCCCTGTTGGTGGTAGGTTCACTTGATTCAGAAGCCCTGTTGGTGTCAGGTTCACTTGATTCAGAAGCCCTGTTGGTGTCAGGTTCACTTGATTCAGAAGCCCTGTTGGTGGTAGGTTCACTTGATTCAGAAGCCCTGTTGGTGTCAGGTTCACTTGATTCAGAAGCCCTGTTGGTGTCAGGTTCACTTGATTCAGAAGCCCTGTTGGTGGTAGGTGCAATTGATTCAGAAGCCCTGTTGGCGGTAGGTGCAATTGATTCAGAAGCCCTGTTGATGGTAGGTGCACTTCCAATTCAGAAGCCCTGTTGGTGGTAGGTTCAATTGATTCAGAAGCCCTGCGCGCCGGGTAGGCAAAGTGTTCCCATT
>NW_028166492.1:0-5000 GCF_964263955.1 Coregonus lavaretus | reverse complement strand
GCGAAGGGAAGAGCGAAGGAGAGAGAGAAGGAGAGAGCAAAGGAGAGAGCGAAGTAGAGAGCGAAGGAGAGAGCGAAGGAGAGAGCGAAGGAGAGGGAAGGAGTGAGCGAAGGAAAGAGCGAAGTAGAGAGCGAAGGAGAGCGAAGGAGAGGGAAGGAGTGAGCGAAGGAAAGAGCGAAGTAGAGAGCGAAGGAGAGAGCGAAGGAGAGCGAAGGAGAGCGAAGGAGAGAGCGAAGGAAAGCGAAGGAGAGAGCGAAGGAGAGCGAAGGAAAGAACGAAGGAGAGAGCGAAGGAGAGCGAAGGAGAGCGAAGGAGAGAGCGAAGGAGAGCGAAGGAAAGAACGAAGGAGAGAGCGAAGGAGAGCGAAGGAGAGAGAAGGAGAGAGAGAAGGAGAGCGAAGGAGAGGCGAAGGAGAGAGCGAAGGAGAGAGCGAAGGAAGAGAGCGAAGGAGAGAGCGAAGGAAGAGAGTGAAGGAGAGAGCGAAGGAAGAGAGTGAAGGAGAGAGCGAAGGAAAGAGCGAAGTAGAGAGAGAAGGAGAGCGAAGGAGAGAGCGAAGGAAGAGAGTGAAGGAGAGAGCGAAGGCGAGAGCGAGGGAAGAGAGCGAAGGAGAGAGCGAAGGAAGAGAGTGAAGGAGAGAGCGAAGGCGAGAGCGAAGGAGAGAGCGAAGGAAGAGAGCGATCACTCAACATTCATTAACACCTGCTCTCATTATCTACCCCATGTGGTCTGGTCTGGCGGGGGTACATTTAACACCACTTTATTAGCATGGGTGGTGATGTGTGTGTGTGCGTGTGTGTGAAGTGGATTTCAGAAGGCTGAAACACCATGGAGTCAGGATTCAATCAACTGCTCCTTTGGGGACCGTTTTTAGAAGGGCTCTGGTAAAAAGCAATGCTTTAGACCTTCTCCTCACTGAAGGCTAATTCAAACTGGTTTTACACTGAACAAAACTATAAATGCAACATGCAACAATTTCAAAGATTTTACTTCATATACGGAAATCAGTCAATTGAAATAAATGCAATATTCCCTAATCTATGGATTTCACACTGTTGGTCACAGATACCTTTTTTTAAAAGGTAGGGGCGTGGTTCAGAAAACCAGTCAGTATCTGGGTGTGACCACCATTTGCCTCATGCAGCATGACACATCTCCTTCCCATAGAGTTGATCAGGCTGTTGATCGTAGCCTGTGGAATGTTGTCCCACTCCTCTTCAATGGCTTTGTGAAGTTGCTGGATACTGGCAGGAACTTGAACACACTGTCATAAACGTCGATCCAGAACATCCCAAACATGCTCAATGGGTGACGTGTTTGGTGAGTATCAAGTCATGTCAGTCAGGTCAGTTTACTATTCAGATCTTTGTGAAAGAAGAGAGAAGCAGTTGAAATGCTTGTCATCACGTCCATCCCATAGGGAGTGATCAATCACAGATTACATTAGAACTAAAACAATGCAGATGTGTCACACCGACAGTCTCACTGACTGAATGCCAGTGACATCCTCCTGTTAAATTCACATTGAGGATAAAGTCACAGAGACACAAAACAGAGGATACGTGACGAGCATCTTGTTCAGCCCCAGTGTGAGTCAGACTCCTTGTGTTAAACTAATAGTACTCCTCTGTACGGATGGTTTTTCCATGATCCTCTTAGTACACATCAAGGCTAGCGTCCTTATACTTTATATTCTCAGAAAGAAGGACGTTGAGGATGAGGTAAGATGTGGAATAGTTAGTCTTCTCTAACAGCCACTAAATCGATAGAAATAAAGTTCAACACGGTCCTCTCCTACACTACGTCTTCACCCTACACTACCTCTTCACCCTACACTACCTCTTCACGCTTCACTACCTCTTCACCCTACACTACCCCTTCACCCTACACTACCTCTTCACCCTACACTACCTCTTCACGCTTCACTACCTCTTCACCCTACACTACCCCTTCACCCTACACTACCTCTTCACCCTACACTACCTCTTCACCCTACACTACCTCTTCACCCTACACTACCTCTTCACCCTACACTACCTCTTCACCCTACACTACCTCTTCACCCTACACAACCTCTTCACCCTACACTACCTCTTCACCCTACACTACCTCTTCACCCTACACTACCTCTTCACCCTACACTACGTCTTCACCCTACACTACCTCTTCACCCTACACTACCTCTTCACCCTACACTACCTCTTCACCCTACACTACCTCTTCACCCTACACTACCTCTTCACCCTACACTACCTCTTCACCCTACACTATCTTCACCCTACACTACCTCTTCACCATACACTACCTCTTCACCCTACACTACCTCTTCACCCTACACTACCTCTTCACCCTACACTACCTCTTCACCCTACACTACCTCTTCACCCTACACTACCTCTTCACCCTACACTACCTCTTCACCCTACACTACCTCTTCACCCTACACTACCTCTTCACCCTACACTACCTCTTCACCCTACACTACCTCTTCACCATACACTACCTCTTCACCTACACTACCTCTTCACCCTACACTACCTCTTCACCCTACACTACCTCTTCACCCTACACACCTCTTCACCCTACACTACCTCTCACCCTACACTACCTCTTCACCCTACACTACCTCTTCACCTACACTACCTCTTCACCCTACACTACCTCTTCACCCTACACTACCTCTTCACCCTACACTACCTCTTCACCCTACACTACCTCTTCACCCTACACTACCTCTTCACCCTACACTACCTTTTCACCCTACACTACCTCTTCACCCTACACTACCTCTTCACCCTACACTACCTCTTCACCCTACACTACCTCTTCACACTACACTACCTCTTCACCCTACACTACCTCTTCACCCTACACTACCTCTTCACCCTACACTACCTCTTCACCCTACACTACCTCGTCACCCTACACTACCTCTTCACCCTACACTACCTCTCACCCCTACACTACCTCTTCACCCTACCTACGTCTTCACCCTACACTACCTCTTCACCCTACACTACCTCTTCACCCTACACTACCCCTTCACCCTACACTACCTCTTCACCCTACACTACCTCTTCACCCTACACTACCTCTTCACCCTACACTACCTCTTCACCGTGCACTACCTCTTCACCCTACACTACCTCTTCACCCTACACTACCTCTTCACCTACACTACCTCTTCACCCTACACTACCTCTTCACCATACACTACCTCTTCACCCTACACTACCTCTTCACCCTACACTACCTCTTCACCCTACACTACCTCTTCACCTACACTACCTCTTCACCCTACACTACCTCTTCACCCTACACTACCTCTTCACCCTCCACTACCTCTTCACCTACACTACCTCTTCACCCTCCACTACCTCTTCACCCTACACTACCTCTTCACCCTACACTACCTCTTCTCCCTACACTACCTCTTCACCCTACACTACCTCTTCACCCTACACTACCTCTTCACCCTACACTACCTCTTCACCCTCCACTACCTCTTCACCTACACTACCTCTTCACCCTACACTACCTCTTCACCCTACACTACCTCTTCACTCTACACTACCTCTTCACCATACACATAGAAGGGTGGGGTTTGCTACTTGCTGTGTCATGACTTCAAATAATTTCCTTCCCAACCTTGTGAGGTAGGATCACCACAGTTGAGCTTTGGGATGGAAAACAAACACTGCCTGACATCACACAGTGTGTGCATGTGTGCGTGTGCGTGTGTGTGTGTGTGGGTTACGAGGGTGTGTGTGAGCGCTGCAAGTGTGTCGGATCGAGAGACAGAGCGCCGCGATGAAACATTCATCAAATAATTCCAGAGACAGAGAAGACAGAGAGAGTGAGGAGAGAGAGAGAGAGAGAGAGGGGGAAGAGAGTGAGAGAGAGAGAAAGAGAGAGCGAGAGAGAGAGAGAGAGAGAGAGAGAGAGAGAGAGAGAGAGAGAGAGAGAGAGAGAGAGAGAGAGACAGAGAGACAGAGAGAGAGAGAGAGAGAGACAGAGAGACAGAGACAGAGAGACAGAGAGAGAGAGAGAGAGAGAGAGGAGAGAAGAGAGAGAGAGAGAGAGAGAGAGAGAGAGAGAGAGAGAGAGAGAGAGAGAGACAGACAGACAGAGACAGAGAGACAGAGAGAGACAGAGACAGAGAGAGACAGAGAGAGAGACAGAGACAGAGAGACAGAGAGAGAGAGAGAGACAGAGACAGAGAGACAGAGAGAGACAGAGACAGAGAGAGAGAGAGAGAGAGAGACAGAGACAGAGACAGAGAGAGCGAGAGCAAGAGAGGCTCAATGGCTAGATGCCTTTTAGACATCCTCTTCCCAAAGTGGTGTCTGAAATGAAAACAGAGCCAACTCCCGATGAAGCGCACCTGTCCAGCCCTGTCTCGTTCCTGTCCTGTCCTGTCTGTGTCCAGCCTCTGTCCTGTTCCTCTGTCCTGTCCTGTTATGTCCTTCTATCCTGTTCTACCCTGTTTTGTCCTGTCCTGTCTTATCCTGTCCCACACTCTACCTCACACTCCTAATGGCTCATTGTATCTTTCGCAGAGGTAGTTCTGGAAAGTAAGGATTCAATTGGAAGCAAAGGGATGCTGAAAATGACATAGGAAACAGAGGAAACGTGTGTTTTCTGTGACATGATCCGTTACTATAATGGATCTATTCAATCTGCATCGCAGAAGTTCAGCTTTACAGTGCGATTGAAAATGTAAAGGCAACGTTTATGCCAAGAGTTTGCAAAGCTGTCATCAAGGCAAAGAAAGGGTGGCTATTTGAAGAATCTCAAATATAAAATACGTTTTCATTTGTTTAACACTTTTTTGGTTACTACATTATTCCATATGTGTTATCTCGTAGTTTTGATGTCTTAACTATTATTCTACATTGTAGAAAATAGTAAAAAATAAAGAAAAATCCCTTGAATGAGTAGGTGTTCTAAAACTTTTGACCAGTAGTGTATGCTTGAAGGATCAAACCACAAACATTACATAT